>NC_087168.1:15674649-15677149 GCF_035594125.1 Scylla paramamosain
ATCGTAACTTTATTCTTATGTTCTCAGTTAGATATGTACCGTTTTTGCTATCCTTTTTCTTATAATTCATCTTAAAGGTAACCATATCATACATACACAGATGCAAAGATTCGCTTATTGTCGAGTGTGAAGTGGATGTAAGATGTGTATTATGTCTTTATCTTTGCAGACACCGTAAGTTTATTCCTTCATTCCTTGTTTGAGATGTATAATTTTTGCTTTTATTTTTTTTTATACTCTGAAAGGTAACCACATCGTACACACACACACACACACACACACACACACACACACACACACACACACACACACACACACACACACACACACACACACACACACACACACACACACACACACACACACACACACACACACACACACAGGCAAAGACTCGTTAACTGTTGAATGCTGAGACTGAATTATTGCACTTCCCTTGATAAACACTGAACAGCGACGACTGTAATGCAACTTTTCATCGTAGAAATTACAGTTCAGTCATGCATTTCCCTTAACGTAATATTCCGACTCCTTTTCCATCCTTGACTGATTGCACGCTTTGTTATGTTGCTTTATTAAAAAAAAAGCCAGAAATGCGCAACTGTTTGTTTCATCAACCAGTCCTTTTACTTGTCAATAATATATGTAATACTGCGTCTCTTGTTCTTCATCTCTTGTTCTCTCTGTTTCCCTCACTGTCCCCTTTACAGCTCAGTGCGCCGCCACCACCACCACCACCACCACCACCACCACCACCACCACCACCACATCCTCACACCCTTTACCTTTAAGTCCATTACGGGAGCTCACCAGGATCGCTCTGCTCTCCATTCATCTCCAGGGGACGCTAAGCAGGTATGAAAGTGCTTATAATGTGCGACTTTCATTAGTAAAGCAACTGTAATCTTTTAAAAGGTGATTGTTTAAGACTGTGTTGCGATATTATTGATATTATTATTATTATTATTATTATTATTATTATTAGTAGTAGTAGTAGTAGTAGTAGTAGTAGTAGTAGTAGTAGTAGTAGTAGTAGTAGTAGTAGTAGTAGTAGAACTAGTAGTAGAAGTAGCTGTAGTGTAGTATTGTTTTTATGCACAAAGGAGGAAGAGAAAAAGCAAAAGCAAATTCAGGAAAAGAAATAAAAACTACTTTCTTCTTTATTCCCCCCAAAAAAAAGAAAAAGAAAACTATCAGAAGCAGCAATATCATCATCATCATCATCATCATCATCATCATCATCATCATCATCATCATCATACACTCCTCGTTCAGCACTCGTCTCTATTGGCTAGCATTGTCAGCCTCGACAAGCACTGGGCGAAGATGGGAAGTCAACTAACAACCTTCACGTAGACAGAAACTCACTCGAACCCAACACCAGTCAGTCAAACTTGTAGCGGCAAACTTATCAGATGTATGTTTCTTTGGCACCTCGTTATTTCCGTCAAGCACACACACCCACATGCACCCACAGACACACAGGCAGACTCACACAAACATACAGACTCACACGTCACGCCACATCTCCAGCAGGTGCAGAGCGTGGCAATGAGCGTGTAAGCATTAGGAAGGGTGGCATGAAAGGAGAGGCGGAGAGGAAGTGTGGAAGAAGAAAAGAAGAATAGGCATTATAATGACGTGCGGCGGGCTGACTCATCTCTCATTACTCACAGCGTTGTTCAGGAACCTGCATTCTTAAACACTTCGCTTGCTCATCAGGACTATTGTTTAAGGTCACGGTGATGATTAATTAGGTTCTCTTTGTGTGTTTTTTTTTTTTTTTACCCTCAGTGGCTACGCAGAGTTCTTGTTGAAATAGTGAATCATCTTTAAAATTCCTATAACGAGCACAGTATTCATTTAAAAGTGGTAATGGTAAAACTATTTGGCTCTAATGGCTAGCTTTCCTCACTGACGCAGGATCCTTGTTAAAACTACTGAATCATCTCTTAAAAATCATAATAACTGACACTAGATCCAGTTAAGTGTTCAGGTAAAGGATCTAAGCTTCTAAGAACACGGGTCACGCTTTCGGTAACCGGCGGGGAAACAAGTTCGCTGTTCCTCTTTACTCAGTCATTAGTCGCTCTTGCTTCATTGTGAAACCTCCGCGTGTGGCTTCTGTGGCCGTCAGATCCTCGCCTGCACAGAAAACGAAAGACCTTCCCCCACCACAGCTTCCAGATTACAAGCAAGTTTCGCCTCCGCTTTAAGGAAAAATGATACCGCGTTAAATTTCCCTCCGCAGACCTTCATTTTTCATCGGCGGCGATTATCCAGCTTGAGGAAACGCCTCTAGTGCGTCACGCTGCAGGCCTGGCGGGGCGGAGCATAAGATAAAGTAAGTACACCATGCAAATATTAGCCCGTCATGCATCATGCCTCCTGGCGGGAGATCCAGCAGATTAATTTCCATATTTCACTTCCTCTCTGTAAAGTAAACGTAATATTTCTTGCCCTTATGTTGTTTTTAGGCTTAATGGAACTAGGGATTCAT
>NC_087168.1:15682149-15689649 GCF_035594125.1 Scylla paramamosain
TCATTTTGAGCTGCTGTGCCTGACCGTGACGCTATTGAAACGCTAATATCTCCTGAACTACGCGGCCGATTGTAACGAAATTTGCACCACATGATAGCACAACTTTGTCAATTTTATATGATATAGCTTTCATCTCTTCTTCTGGCTGAACTCAATGGGTAACTTGCAAAAAGTAGATGTGTGTCGAAAATGGGATTTTATAAACTGAACGTTAGTTTTCTGCAATTTTCACCAACTTTCGTTTGTCTCAACAAGAGCGGACACATACCACTGAACGTAGGATGAAATTTCCTAACCAATTGGTATATAGCACAACTATTCGGCTTTCTCAAAGTTTTTAGCTAGAGTCATTTGAAAAATTGGGCAAGTGCTCGATCCTTGCAGTTCTTCCAGTGTTTCATTACTGACAGCTTTGCTCGTCAATCGCCTTTCAGGAGTTTTACTGGTTTACATATATCAAGTGTGTGTGTGTGTGTGTGTGTGTGTGTGTGTGTGCGTGTGTGTGTGTTTGTGTTTGTGTGTGCTGAATCGCACAACAAAGACGTGATATGTATTACTTGTGTGTCTCAATATAAGTGATGCTTTGACTTGAAGAGTAATTAAATGAGTAAAAGAGACGTAAAGGTAACACGTAACGACGAATTCTTCTACTACAAATATTACTACTGCTGCTGCTACTACTACTACTACTACTACTACTACTACTACTACTACTACTACTACTGATATTGCTACTGCTGTGACTACTACTATAGTCACTCTAGGGTTCCTTAGGACGTGGTGTGTCCTTCATGTTGAGGAAGGCTCCTCACTTGGGTCCCGCCTCACGTGCACGGTAGCCCGCCAGCAACGCCTGCACGTGGGTGAGGCACTCCAGCACGTGTTTCTTGGGGCCCTTAATGTGGAGCTTGCCCCGTGGTGCATCCCAGGTGTGGCACACTAAGACGCGGTAGTGGCACGCCAAGTACCGCAGGTGCCTCTCCCCGGCGCCCGCCAACTCATGCCTGAACCGCGGAGGCACCACGATGCTGCGCCGCACCAGGCTGTGGACATCCTCGCCACCTGCTTCCTGGGCTGCAGTGTCCTCCACAGGGGCCGCCGAGTCCTCCACGGAGAGGACGCTCAGCTGGCCGCTCTGCTGGACGCGAGTCTCCTCCTGCAGAGCCAGTGGCTGCGCCTCCCGCTCCAGGAGAGTCACCGGGATGCGGCCTTCGCTACCATTGTCCAGGAGAAGCTGCATCTCAGTCAGCCAGTCAAACATTATAAGCAGGACGTGTCGCTTCAGTGGACAGTGCTGCATTAGAAGCTTCTTCAGCTTCCTCCTTACAAGTTTATACTGGATCAGTTTGAGCTGATCTACAGTGTGTCCTTTATAAGTCTGCAGATCTTTGGTTTCCTCGAGTGGCTGGTGGCGGCGACGGGCCAGAAGGAGGAGGATGCAGGAGCAGCCCATCAGGAGGGCGCCACACAGCGGCACCGCCACCAGGCAACACGCCACAACCACCAGCCTTGTATAGAAGTCCTCGTGCTCCTGCTCTGCTAGCAGGATCTGCTCCTGCACGCAGGCCAGGCGGGCCTTGATGTTCACCAAGAGGGACACCAGCTCCCGCCAGTCGGTGACAGGGATGCCGCACTCCGACAGGGGATCCCTTGGAGGGGCAGGCTTCAGGGGGCCCAACCACCAGGCAGTGGAGAGCCGCTCCCGCATCTTCCCCATAGGAGTGGTGTGGGGACCGGCGCGTTGCCACGCCTCCACCAGGAGTCCAAGCTTGCGGGCGTCCCTCACCGCGCCCCACAAGGAGGGGGTGATGAACGCCACCGCCACCACAACACTCACCACCACACAGATGCTGAAAGTTTTGTCGCAAGTTTTCATTTTTTGTTTGATTTGATAATGTGAGGAGAGGAATGAAAAAAAGCAGTGGTAAGGTGGATCACCATTTATGGATGGTGAATATGGAGCGTTGCCATTCACACTATCAAACAGGTCACCATGCAACTACACAAACACCATCACTGCACCTATTACGTCTGCTGCTTTCTTATCAGAATTAAATAATCATTGGCAGACGCCTGCGATACCTGATTTCTCTGTTTGGTCGTTAATTATGACTTTTGTTACATATTCGTCCATTAGTCCGTCTGATTGCTAGTGTTTTTTTCCCCTTTTTCTTTCTTGGTTGTAGTTTAAATAGAGTTCAGGTGACGGACTGGGATTGATTTCTTCTAATTCTTTTCATGAAATTTGTTGTGGGCATACTTGATTGCAATTACAAACTGATGAATCATTAACATATGTAACTTTCCACGAAAAATATTCAGATCCTCCTTGGCTTCCTCTCATCCCGTGCCCCCTTTAAACGTCACAACTGCGTCATGTACAACCTTCCCCTGTCTGAATGTTTTCTCGGCCCTTGCCAGCTTCGCCTTCAAAGTCAAGAGTAAACTTCTGAATGAAACACACATCGCAATACAATGTTGTGCCTCACCTTAGGAAGGACGGTATCAAACAAGCTGTGCCAAAGTGTCATAATGATCCAACTGTTTGTTTAGAAGATATTTGCGAAAAAAAAAAAAAAAAACATTGCCTGATAGAGTCTGAAACGGACAGTAGGTACTAATGCGTCAGTTTAAGTATCCACACAGCGTTAGATGGAGGGCAGTCACGGTTCGGGTGTCTGGAAGTTTACTAATCGTATGCAGGCAATGGCCGCACCTCCTTTGTTACCACCTCGCGTCCCTGGAAAATCGAGGTGGCCGCACATCCCTCATACGCTGCCCTACTGTCACCGCGGCGCAAACACGTGGCTTTGGGATCGTTAGCAGGAACATCACTAGTCATTACTTACTCTGTTGACGTCGCTTATTGACTCACACGTGATGAACTTTCAAATCTTTCACTGCTGCGGTCGCTTTTTCGTGAACACTCAGAACATTGTAAAAAAAAAGTATTTCTACACTTATGTACCGTCTTTCGATGGTACGTATTTTTTTTTAAGAGACTGTTAGTACAAGTGTACGTCTAAATAGTTGTTGGTGATTATGGGAAAAAAAAAGTGTAATTGTGAGAGTTAATCCCTTGGACCCTTGCATCCTTATCCCATTAAAAAAAAAAAAAATCAAGAAAGGGAATAAAAAAAAGGGGGGGAAAGTCTCAACTCATATATAGATTTCAACCATCACTAACTTAGCGGGTCGGAAAGATCACTTCCCAAACAGTGAATTTACTACAGATTATACAATTTACACTTTTTACTCAAACAGCTTCCACTACAACCGCGTTGGAAGTTTTTTTTAAATAAGATATCAAAACGTTTATGACCACAGACCTATATAACCTAAGTATTTTCCTTTTACTTCGTTAGAACTTGTTGAAGATAGACGCCAAAACGTTAAAGAATATTGACCTTTATATTTTGCTGTTACCTCCGTGGCGACAGAGAGAAAGAGAGGGAGAAGAGTGAGAGGAGTTAGTGTCGAGCCTTCTGCTGCATCCTGGACCAGAAACTCAGTCATACGAACAAAGCCGCCCTGTTTCTGCATAGCGTCCAAAGTTGTGATGATTTAAAGCCTTAACACTTCATATATTTTTAGGATTTTATCAACTATTTTTTTTGTGTTTTTTTAGGGCGGAGGGTACAGAGCAGTGAAAAAATATGAAGTCATTTGGAGCGTTGTAAAATTCATCCGTGTTTTGTGTGTGTATTTTTACTATCACTTCTTTTTTATTAGTATGGTTCGTGTTTGCTTTGCCATCATTTTTTTGTATTCCTTGTAGTATTGTATTACTGCTGCAGTGCTAGTGCTTGCTTCCTGACCTTTTGTATTTCATCCTTCCTGCTATCACTGCCACTCTTGTTACAGATGCTACACCATTGCACCACACCTCACCGCCACGCCACATCTTCCTGCAACATCACTTTTACCACACCACCACACCACCAAATCCCCGTATCACGCTACACCATCACTATCACCACACCTCACTGCTACAACACCATCACTTTTATCACACCACCACGACACACCACTATACCACTATAAATACCACAAACATCACACCGCCACTATCATCACATCACTAAAGATCCCTCCTTTCCATACCACACCACACCACACCACAAGAAACACCACAAACACAACACTACCATCATTAGCATTTCATTACCACATCACACCACTCCCTACACCACAGTAACATAAGAAATGCCGCTTCTCTACCACCACCACCACCACCACCACCACCACTCCAGCACATAATAGCAATGATCACCAGGAGAACACTAGAATCCCCTCGAATGCTCAATGTTACCTTGACTCCTACGCTGCCCCTCCCTCCCCAGTGGACTGACAGGGTAGCAAGGGGGGTCGGTATCTTTTTTTTTTCTTTCTTTTTCTTTATGTAGGAGGGATACCGACCAAGGGCAACAAAATCCAATTAAAAAAAAAAAAAATGGCTCTCTGAGATGCCGGTCACCGAATAGGGTCCAAAGCGGTAGTCAAAAATTGAAGGATAAGTGTCTTGAAACCTCCCTCTTAAAGCAATTCAGGTCATAGGAAGGTGGAAATACAGAAACAGCCAGGGAGTTCCAGAGTTTGCCAGAGAAAGGGATGAATGATTGAGAATACTGGTTAACTCTTGCATTAGAGAGGAGGACAAAATAAGGGTAAGAGAAAAAAGAAAGTCTTGTGCAGCGAGGTCGCGGGAGGAGGGGAGGTATGCAGTTAGCAAGACCAGAAGAGCAGTTAGTATACTGCGTGGGCGGGTGTGGGTGGTGTACGGGTCGCCCTAAGGTTTAAAGGGGTGAGATGGGACAGTGAAGGAATAGGATACAGTTATTTTAATTTAATCTTTTTAGAATAGTTGGGTCATGTGGCGTTTTTCGTTAAGCTAATCTAACCTAACCTAATTTAACCGAACCTAACTTAACTTTACCTAACCTAACTTAACCTAACCAAACTTAACCCAACCTAAACTAACCTAACTTAACCTAACCTAACTTACCCTATCCTAACCTAATCTTATCTAACCTAACCTATGTTGACGTAACTTGACCGAACTTAACCGATTCTAACCTAACCTAACCTATTCCAAGCTAACATAACTTAATCTAACCTAACCTAACCTAATCGAACCACGAACATTGTGATGAAAGCATATCAGCTAAAAAGTTCATGTTTAGAAGGTGTATTATTATTATTTATATTTATTTTATTTTATTTTATTTATTTATCTATTTATTTATTTTTGTATGCGCGCTTTGATACTTAGCTCCATGTTCCTAATAGTTTCCTTATATCTGCAGTGGTCTTAATTTGTTATCTCTCCGTTCTTGTACTTGAAACAACTGCTCAGTGTACTGCTTTCATTTAACGTCAAAACTGCGGCTTTCTCCACGTACGTATTTTTTTACATGAATTAATTTGCACTAGTCTTTCCAGCTTTTAGAAATGCGGTATTCTTTACGTTTTTATACACTATCTCATTCACAGGAGTCATCACAACCTTGTCTGAATAGATCTTACAACATAATGCATCTTGAAGCAACTAAAGAAATACAGAGTGAAATGTACTGTGAGAGGAGGCAGGATATATTACCTTTTTTAATGCTCAAGGAACGTCGTGCTCATATAAAGAGTAAGATGTACATTGAGAGGAGGCAAGGGCAGGGTTTATATATTTTTTTTTACTGCTCAGGGGACGCCATGCTCATACAAAGAGAAAAGAAAGATGTACAGTTGCGGTCGTAACTTGTGTCCTGCTTCGTCGCCCTCTCCTCTCCTCACGACGCACCGTTATTCAAACCTTCGAACCTGAGCTGGTTACGATTCCTCATGGCGACGAAGCAGGACACGATTTATGACCCCCACTGTACATCGAGGCTAGGCAAGGTATATATTTTTTTTAGTACCCAAGGATCGTGATGCTCGTAATAGAAGTGAAGACCTCTGGGAGTACTATAGAACAGAGTAGCTGAGAACTTGTAAAGGTGAAAATAACTGCATCTTGTCCCTCTCTGTTTTATTACCAACATCTCTCATTCTCGTACCACCGCCAACCCAGGAGCACAAATGAACACAGCTGGTATAGAAAAGAACAGACAACAATAGATCTTTCGTCCTCATGAGACTCTTTTGTGGTGAGGCCCATTGTTTGATTAAAAGTGAAGGATGTAGGACAGTGAAGGAGGAGGAAGAGGAATACATCAGGTCAGACAGCAGCTAATCTGTTGGCCTTTACTAGTTTGTGGGGGAGTTATTATTTAGCATGCAGTGAGAGGGTACAGATAGAAGAGGAGGAGGAAGAAGAGAAATAATAATAATGATGATGATAATAATAGTACTAGTGATAATTTGATACTACTAATACTATTATTATTACTACTACTACAGCAGCAGCAACAACAACAACAGCAACTACTACTACTACTACTACTACTACTACTACTACTACTACTACTACTACTACTACTACGAAGACGACGACGAAGAACAAAAAGAAAAAAAGTAAATAAGTAGAAGAAAATAAGACTGAGTTAAGAAATAGAACAAAAAACAAGAAAGAAAAAAATCGAGAACAAAGAAAACTCATACAAAAAAAGGAAAGAGAAAGAAGAAAACAAGGGAACCCTCTAAAAAAAAAAAAAAAAAAAAAAAAAAACTAAAGAAGAGTAAAACATGACGAACAAACAAAGGAAGGAAGGAAGCAAGACAAGAAGGAGTAGGAGAGAAGAGGAAGGACAAGGAATGACACACTAGCTATGCAGAATTGGCGTCACATTTCCCAGCGGCGCCCCTCACCCGCAGAAGGAACACAGGACTCGTAAAGGTGCGCTGTAGGGGAACCTCGTGTTTTATTCTGGCAGAGTGTTTGGGGGATAGTTTTTCTTTATCTTTTCTTTACGCGCTGCCATCACCGCACCTTGCTCCGAGGCGTGTTGTACGGTTGGTTAGGGAAAGGAGGAAGTTGAAGAAGGAAAAAAGATAAAAGGAAAGTAGGAAGAGGATGAGAAAGAAGAAAGAAATGGAGGAAGAGAATAATGATGTTAAGAAGAAGGAAGAAGAAGAGAAAGTGGAGAAGAGAAAGAAGGTAAAAAGAAGAAAAAAATAAAAAAAGAGTAGGAGGTTGAGAAAGAAGAAAAAGGTGAAGAAGAAGAAGTAAAGAAGGAGGAAAAAGAGAAGAAAAGAAGAGGAGGAAAGAGAAAAAGAAGAAGAGAAAAAGTAAGGAAGCAGAAGAATGATTAAGAGAAGAAAGAGAAGAAAAGAAAAAGAAGAATAAGGAGCAAGAGAAGAAGAAAAGTTAAAGAAGCAAAAGGAGGAAGAGAAGAATAAGAACAAGAAGAGGAGAAGGAGGAGGAGGAGAAGGACGAAGAGGAAAAAGACGAATAAGATTATATTTATTTATCTGGTCACATAACACACAGACAATACAAGCAAAATTATTAACAGTTTTGCATTACATAGCTCAGCTCTTAAACGAGGAAAGGTGAAAGAGGAGGA
>NC_087168.1:15694649-15722149 GCF_035594125.1 Scylla paramamosain
ATATTATAATTACATCATTTTACAGTCACCGCTCTGTGCATTAGTGAGTGTAGTTTTATAATTCCATCACGTGATTGTTGTTTTATGCTTTTATATTTCAGTACAAACGGAGAGAGAGAGAGAGAGAGAGAGAGAGAGAGAGAGAGAGAGAGAGAGAGAGAGAGAGAGAGAGAGAGAGAGAGAGAGAGAGAGAGAGAGATGCAGTTAACACGACAAGAATATGAAATTAACGGACTCATGCAAGGCAAAAGATTTACATTTTTAAACTCAACAAATTTTCTAGTTTTCTGCACAGGAATGGAGTACAAAAGGAAAGCCCCGAAAAGCCCCCAAGCCATATCAGTATATCTTATAATATAATAGGATAAACTGAAAAAGCCTTTGTGAGAGAGAGTGAGAGAGAGAGAGAGAGAGAGAGAGAGAGAGAGAGAGAGAGAGAGAGAGAGAGAGAGAGAGAGAGAGAGAGAGAGAGAGAGATGAATGTAACACGATCAAAATTATGTAGAAAATGTGTAATATGCTGAAAAAAATGCACATCTATATTTTAATTTTTTTTTCTGAAACGTGCCTTTGGAGAAAAAAAAAATGTCGAAAAATTATGAGTGACAATTTTCGACAACAGTCTGACGAAGGAGGTGAAGCATGAGGCAGTTTGTGGTGGAGTTAATGTGTATAGAGTTGATGAATACGTGACCCAGGTTGTTTTTATTGCTTCGTGCCCTTTTTCCTCTCGCCTTTGTAATTTTTTTTTTTTTGTGTGAACTTTTTTTTGTGACGGAGGGTTTTTGACTTTTTTTTTTTAGTTTATTTTAAGCCAGACGGTGGAGCATTTCAAAAGTTCAAGGTCATGTTTACGAGTGTCAATGACATTATTGTGTATTTGTATTAAGCACTCGTATTGTTAAAGCATAAAGTAAAGGGAGAGGGAGAGGGAGAGATCCTACTCTTAAACTGTTGATAGAATTGTGTGCTTGCGTTGAGTCACTTCATTGTTATGGAGAGAAAGAGAGAGAGAGAGAGAGAGAGAGAGAGAGAGAGAGAGAGAGAGAGAGAGAGAGAGAGAGAGAGAGAGAGAGAGAGAGAGAGAGAGAGAACATACCCTTAAATGTCTAATGGAATTACTTTGTTATGTTTACAAGACACAACGTTAATAGTCTGAGAGAACACAAGGACGTTTCAAGGATAAATTTATTCATATACTGTAACGTGAATGTTATGTCTTCTTACAGTCCCCCCTTCTCTCTCTCTCTCTCTCTCTCTCTCTCTCTCTCTCTCTCTCTCTCTCTCTCTCTCTCTCTCTCTCTCTTCTCCCCAAACGTAAATATTTCTCAGTAGGGCGCTGAAAAAAAGAACACGGTGGGTGGAGGAAGGTTAAAGTTACCCCTTGACGGCTTCTCGTTGGTTAGTGAAGTGATGTTTCTGTCTTGCCGCGTTGCTGGCTAGGCAGAGAGAGAGAGAGAGAGAGAGAGAGAGAGAGAGAGAGAGAGAGAGAGAGAGAGAGAGAGAGAGAGAGAGAGAGAGAAGCAGGGAGTGAGAGCAGAGAACCAGAGGGAAGACCTTTCGTGCCTTTTCTGGAGGAGAGAAGCAAGGAAAACCCGACTACTATTTACCAAGAAGCTCCGTCTGATATGAGGGTAATTTAGACCTGTATGCTTGACCTGCCTCTCCTTACTGCCGCCTCGCCAGGAGCTACGGCCAACTGCGGACCCTAATGCTGCTTGTTGGTGGCCGGCCTTTGTCTCTAACTTCCCTTCCCACCGCGCAACACGAGGAGCCTCACTGGGGGTCCTGGATGCTGGTGGGGGGGTGCGTGGGAGGGAGATAGCTCTGTACCCTCGCGACTTTGTTATCTCACATTTCACGCGGATAAGGTGATGATTGTGTGGTCTTATCGTGTATTGTTTTTCCGTTGTGGTACCTCTTGTGGCCGTGGTAATGGCGTGTTTGTTGTGTGTTTGTTGGTGCTGGGATGTGTCTGTGGCGGGTGTGGTGTGTTTATGGGTTATGAGTGGTTTTTGTTGCTTATAAGTTTTTTTTTTTTGTGTGTGTGGTGTTTTGAGAAAATTTTTGGTGACCTTGAATTTTTTTTCGGGGGTAGTGAAGTTTTTGATAATCGTGATTTTTTTCTTTTTTGTATTCTTCAAGTTCTTTGGTATTCTTGATTATTTTTGTATTGATTTTTTTTTTGGCATTTGTAAAATTTTTTGTTCTTAATTTTTTTTGGGGGATATTCGTGAATTTTTTTTTTGTATTCTTGAGAAGTTTTGGGCATTCTTGGAGCTTTTTGTATCCTTGAAGTCTTTTCTTTGATCTCTCTCTCTCTCTCTCTCTCTCTCTCTCTCTCTCTCTCTCTCTCTCTCTCTCTCTCTCTCTCTCTCTCTCTCTCTCTCTCTCTCTCTCTCTCTCTCTCTCTCTCTCTCTCTCTCTCTCACAATGGACAGGACGCAGCTTCCATTTGGCATTTCAGGAAAGAATCTCCAGCCAGCACCAAGCCGCCGCCTGCAGCTCCTTGGCGTCACACCGGCGGAATGGCTCGCGGCGGGATGCTCCTCAGCTCTCCTTCATTTATTAAGTTGGTGTGATTCGAAGAGTTTGAGGCATTTTCTTTTATGAAGCTTTAGACGTCCCTTTTCTCTCTCCCTTCCTGTTTGTTCCTCTCTGTCTGCTCTCTCCTCTTTATTCTCTGCTTTTCTCTTACTTTCTCTCTTCTCTTTCTCAGTCTCTGTCCTCCACGTGCAGCTAATGACAGGTTAAGTCCACCTGTGTCCACCATTACCACACACGTGCGTCTGATTCAAGGTTAGGTTTTTTTTTTTTTTTTTTTTTTTTTTAGTTTTCTTCTTTAGAAATAAAAATAATCTGGTGCAACTTTTCTTCACTGCAGCTAATGGATTCTCTTTTATTTTTTAATTAATTATTTATTTTTTTCGTCCTCGGCTTGAAATTTATATGTAGCAAGAGTTAAGTGAAATTTCAGGACTCTCTCTCTCTCTCTCTCTCTCTCTCTCTCTCTCTCTCTCTCTCTCTCTCTCTCTCTCTCTCTCTCTCTCTCTCTCTCTCTCTCTCTCTCTCTCTCTCTCTCTCTCTCTCTCTCTCTCTCTCTCTCTCTCTCTCTCTCTCTCACAGCGACCCCGCCCTTCCGTCCTTATTAGATTAGAGACGCAACGAGACTTTACCTCGTCTCGTTTTGGCCGCAGCCTTGATGGGCCCCGATCCCTGCCTCTGCCGGGGAACCTCTATGAGATTGCTTACTGCCTTCACACACACACACACACACACACACACACACACACACACACACACACACACACACACACACACACACACACACACACACACACACACACACACACACACACACACACACACACACACACACACCATAGTGCTGAGGATATCAGACCATATTCATTAGGTTTACCTCATGTAGGCTGACGCAGCTCCCTCCGCCTCCCACTTCACAGCAAGACAAAGTGATGGGGGCCGCGGGCAGGCCACTCCTATTTCCGTAATTGGAATTCCTCTTTATTCCTATAATACTCAAATCTAAGAACTCTTGAAAGAAAAATAATTTATTTTCAAGATATTATATATTTTTTTCTCACATTTTGAATCGAACACTTACAGTTTTCAGGAACACTATTTGAAATATGAAAATTTTATCAACATAAAACAAAAGGAAACAGAGTGTCATTGCTGTAGTCACCTTTATGGTAGAAATTCGCTCAGGCAAAAATATTTCAGCTTTATTTTTTCTATTTGTCTTTTTGTTATTTTGTGTGTAGCGTTGATTTATGGCGCGTGGTGGCAGCAACAGATGTTATATATTTTTTTTTAGGAAGGACCCGTTGCTGCCCACTCTGATTCCTACTTGAGGTCGAAAAGCTTGAGATACAATTGATGTGCAGGAAGATAAGGACATGACGCAACGATCTCACGAAGACAATATGGAGCCGATGCATTTCTTTACGGAATACAATATTCCTGCTTGTACTTTCAGGTCGAACTGGGAATGCCGTACACTTTATACCATGTCCTAAATTTTAAGTAGCTGTGAGTTCTGAGTTGTTGGTACATATAGACATTCTGTGGATCCGATACGTCGGTATGACTTTTATCCTCCCAGAAAAGATACGGAAAAAATAAAGTTAAGATGTTTTCCAGGTTAACAACAACAAAGCAACGTTGCCAGATTACCGCTGCACTCAACGGAAGCCTTATATCACATTACACTACCTCGGTAAAGCGGGAAAATTTTCTTAACATCGTTCATAAAAAATCTTGCCAGCGTGTGTGTGAGATGAATTAGGACTCCACTCCATAATAACAAAGCCACAATCCGATGTACCTCTGACTTTAGGATCTTAACCCATTCATTCGTACAGCCAATTTGTAAACTCCATAAAATATCAATGAATACAGTAAGTGAAGATAGGATTATTGAGGATGAGGAGCCGTATAAGGTATCAATCAATTCCCTGATTACTAAAACACTATCCTAGACTTCACGGAATTCTGTGCTGCTACCCACAACTAATGCCGTGGTAGTAAAAGCGTTAAGTCAGCCTGAGAGAGACTCCCTTTGTTTGCTTTCCTCATAAAACGTAGACGCTCCAGCCAGCAGCGAGTGGGCGGGGGCGAGTCTTCATGGGCTGGGAGTTACTGGGGCTCGGAAATAGGCGTGAGGGAACGGGAGAGGATTGGAGAAAAGGCTTTTGGGACTCACTGTAGTAATTCGATTATAAGTTTTACGCCACGGAGAGAGGAATGAGGTGACGTTAATCAGGGAAAGAATGACCCATCGTTGTACGGGAGAAGGAGGGCAGGGGGGATAAGAGAGGAGTGGAATGTCTCCTACAGATTCATCAGAATATATTATTATAATTTTTTTTCTTTTCTCTCTGCGTCTCTCTCCCAAACAATGTTTGTTTAATGAAGCTGACGCGCTGTCGAGGAAAGGGGGAATATAATGGATTCATACAGTTCGAGGGAAGGAAATAATTTGTTGCAGTTCATTATCATGGTGCTGATAATAATGATGATGGCAACGACAATAATAATAATAATAATAATAATAATAATAATAATAATAATGATAATAATAATAATAATAACACACACACACACACACACACACACATCTCTATACATGTATATGCCACCACGACGTGATATGCAGTATGTGTGTGTGTGTGTGTGTGTGTGTGTGTGTGTGTGTGTGTGTGTGTGTGTGTGTGTGTGTGTGTACGTGTGTGATATTGAGTTATTTTGGGTACGTACGTGACACTCTATTTGCGTAACTGTATTCTGTGATTCATTCTCTATCTCCTCCTCCTCCTCCTCCTCCTCCTCCTCCTCCTCCTCCTCCCTCCTCCTCCTCCTCCTCCTCCATCTCGTACTTTTCCGAAAGAGATTGCAGTTTAGGTGAAGATTTGGAATACAAATGGGCCATGCGCGCGCGTATACACACACACACACACACACACACACACACACACACACACACACACACACACACACACACACACACACACACACACACACACACACATTCACAAAGTATGCAGTCATCATAAGAATTGCTAATGTAAAAATGATTGGCTCAAAACTTGCAACACCTTGCCAGTATTTAATCGCAATGTTGAGAAATAGCAACGGACACATACGCACTCACAACTCTCAAAAGAGGCAGGAAAGAAAACAGAGCGGGAGAGGTACAAACGGGAAGACGTGGGACGACTCAGATGCGAGATTAGGCCAATAAAAACACCAAGTCGTTGCGAATCTCTTGTGGACAACCGCAGACAACACAAAGGAAATTAGACAGTTTTATTGCATCGAGGTTCGTGTATTTGATTGTGTTGCTCCATACTGACAGGCGAATCAAGAGCAACCCCCATTTTTTGTTTGTTTTATTGTAATATCTTTTCACCATTTATTTTGTGAGCTTCAATTTCTTGGTCTTTCCCTTCCTATTAGAATTTCGTACGAGTGTTACGTAATAGTGTCTTGCTCACTAGAAAAAAAAAAAAAAAAAAAAAAAAAAAAAAATATATATATATATATATATATATATATATATATATATATATATATATATATATATATATATATATATATATATATATATATATATATATATATATATTTTTTTTTTTTTTTTATTTAATTTTTTTTTATTGTGTGTTTTAGTTTTACATGATAATTTTTTTTTTTCCCTTCTGCAAAACAATATGAGCATCTACATTTTTCTGTGTTTCTGTGTCTTGCTAATGATTTCTTTCATGCGTTTTTGTATCCTTGTGTACCTTTAAGCCACCACTGCGGTCTGTCATAAAGCTGCACGGTGATTCGCGTCTCTTGCTTCTTGTTTACTGAATTCACTTACATGTAAGTTAAGATATTTCATGTTTATTCATCGTGTATCTTATGTACAAAAATTAGATTTTTTTTTTTTCAGGAATTTGTGTCCCATTTTCATAATGTTTTTACGCTTATTTTCTATCCCGTGTTTTGTTTACTCCGGCTACACTCACGTAAGACCTCCAAGATAACCTGACGGATTTACCTGAGCTGTCTGGACTACCTGGGTAAGGGCGGAGGCGGAAAGACGCGCTTACAAAAGTTTTGAAAAGGCTTAAAAATTAGATCACTTTTGGGTGACGCAAACAGGGAAGTGAACCTTGACGTTTATGTTTCAAGATTTGGTGGTGCAGTTCAGAATAACATTAAAGTGACGGAACATAATAGGAATATATATGTATCGTATATTAACCCCTTGACTGCCAATAATAATTGGACAGTTATTACATTTTATGAGCAATTTTAACTCTTTCCCTGTGATATGCAACAATTCACGACACCAAGCACAATGTATGAAATCTTTGTAAAGCGTCTATAAGAAGGAAAAATGGTTAGAAGAATAGATTTTTGGAATTTTTACCCAATATAGTGTTTAGTGGTGACTGTAGTACAAGAAAAATGTTTGAGAGTGCTAAGTGATTAAGAAAACATGTCTCAAATAGCAATGAAAGACTTAAACAATTCCACTGAACACAGATATAATAACAGACATTACGTGATTGAAAATAACAGATAATGTTCCTTTTGTTGTTATTGGTGTCTTTCCATGTTATACTTACCCTAGACCATTTTATTAAACTTAAGGAGAAACCACAACAGTCAGAGGGTTAAATAATGAAGGTGATACGGATTCAGTACGGTACTGGATATTATAGCTATTCAGTTTTATGTACAGTAAATGATCGGTTAATTTCATTCATTGCGGAAAGCATTACCTTTAAATATTCGCGCTGTTAATATTCAGTTTTCCACAATTCCTCATGCAAAAATCCGCATTTCATTCCTGAAAACATGTGGAAAATACTTAAATGCTTCCAGTGTCCCGGAAACGTAAAATTGCCGTGGAATGTAAACTGGGTAATGAAAAATTTGTTTTGTCATTTCATTCACGTTGCTGCTTCAGGTGAATAAATCTTCGTTTTGGATTGTTGATTTGCATTTTTTTCCTTGTGTGTGATAATTATAATGAATATGACAGCCCTCTGGATGTTTTCCCTTTATTTTGTCTTTGAATGGAAATGTGAGAGGGAAAGTCAAAGGAAGAAAGCTAGAAAAGAATGGGAAATGAGGCTCCGGTTTGAATTGCTGATCTGTATTTCCTCATATTTCCTTCACTGATAATTTCAACGAATATAACAACCTTATTGATAGTTTCCTTTTTCTTTTTTTTTTTCTTTGATTGGAACTGTGAGAGGGAAAATCAAAGGTAGAAAGATGGAAAAAGAAAGAGTGGGAAAAGTGACAGAAATCGTTGTGGCGGTGGTGTCAAAAGGATAAAAAAAAAAAAAAAATGAAAAATAAGCGATTTCATTTCCTTTGTTAGGCATGCGACAATTGGATTAATTTCAGACCGCTGACTGGTGATTTATGACGCCTGATGCGGAGGCTCATCTGGCGGTACCACGAGGGAGGAGGGAGAGGGAGGAGAGGTGGACTTACCGGTGGTGTGGTGATGAGGATAATGATGGTGATGATGGTGACAATGGCTGTAGTAAGTAATGATAATGATCTTATGCCCTATTTTTTTATTCTATTTTTTTTCTCTTTTGTTTTACCTCCTCCTCCTCCTCCTCCTCCTCCTCCTCCTCCTCCTCCTCCTTCTCTAGACATCTCTTTTTCAATGTTATATATGTTTCCTAGTCCCAAATATTTTTTAGGCATTTCCTTTAGTTCTACAGTAACCAGCAAACATTATTCTGGCTAGACATTGGAAAATCTATTCTTTTATTTATTTTCTTTCTTGCAGGTGAAAGTTTTGTAACGAGTGTTTTGTGCAGTGAGTTGGTGATGCCGCGGTGAAAGAGTTGGATTTCACTGGAGACACGGAGACACAAGAAAAACAAGCCACGTAGCGAGAAAAAAGGAGAAAGAAAACCTCATATTTAATCCGTCAGTGGAACAGTTACCACCACCACCACCCCACCACCACTACTGTCTCTTTCCCGCCTCGTCAAACCATAAAACACAAGACACAAAAAAATTCCAGACTCTCGGAAGTTATTTTGCCTCGGGAGTTTAGAGTTGGGAGACGCAGTGAGGTCTGAGGGAGTGGGCACCCAGCTCTCATTACCTCGAGAAATCACCGTCGACCTCTCTAATCCACAGTGGAGGTGGAGAGAGACGGCTTTGGTTGAGGGATAGCCGGTGGGTGAAACAGAAGCAGTGGGGAGGGGGAGAGGCAGGGTCGTGGGAGGGACAGAAGGAGAGGGTTTAGAGTAGACGTTTGAGGAGAGGAAGGGAAATGGAAGTAGGAGGTAAGCTTAAGGGTACGAGAAGGAGGAGGAGGAGGAAGAGGAGGAAGGTTGACAGTAGGAATTTCGCGGACAGAAACGGTGGCTTGGAGGATGCAAGTTCCCAGGTAATGGAGTGGTGGGTTCCTCTTGTAATGGTTGTGTTAAAAGCCTCGTTGTGTTGTGTTGGGTTCCTGCTGGCGTTCGGGCCTTCCCTCACGTCTGCAAGGGCCGGGAACACTGAGTCCAAACAACATTCCGGTACGTATTAAGGATTATGTACTTAGAGTGGCGACGTGTTGGCGACGTGTTGGCCCCAGTGCTGCGACCAGGTACATGTGGGCCGAGATGAGTGAGATTAGGCCAAGACGAGAATGAGACACGATGGTATTCTCTGCTCGCTCATTTGTTTTTTTGTATTTCTTTTATTTCTTGTATTTAAGCAGAATAAGACACTTGGTGATATCCACTGCTAGCTCATTTATTTTCTTATATATTTCTTTTATTTCTTGTATTTACGCAACAAAGCTATTTAAAATCATGTATATAAGGATAGTATGCTTTACCTGTCTGACTGTATACACATCTGTACTCAACATAACATCAACAAAGTGGCTTCATTCATCGCAATATTACGAAACAATATTCATGATCAACACCTTCAATTCACACATGCAAAAACTTTTACCTAATACATTTCGTCCTTTGCTTCTAAACCTTGTAAAGAGATGGAGAGTCTCACGTAGAGAACATCACACAGCGCGGATATCGTGAAGTAAATTTAGCAGTACTGGCAAATAGAAGTGTTGTCAGCGCCGAGGCCAGGAGGATGGCAACCAGTCCCTGCACCCTCACCACCTTTTAACCTTTTATGTCCTGCCACTACGCCCGGAGCCAGAAACACACGTAAGAGACACTGACAGTAACAGAGCTGAGTTAAGGGTTAAGGTGGTGCTGAGAGGACCAGGTGGGAGGGGCAGGGTGGGTGGAGGACAGCTTGGGAGGAAGGGGCAGGGGTGGGGGCTGAGGAAAAGGAAGATGATACGACTTTTTCGCCTCAGTGGGTTGTATTTCTTCATCCCTTTAAACGTGCGAAAGGAGAGAAGGATTTTCAACGCCCGTTACATTTTCACGAGGGGATTCCTGCTGTGTCGTTTCGCTGTATTCACCTCCAGTTAGTACCGCGCCCTGGAAATGTAATGTGGTATATCTTTTGAGTTTTTGTCTTCCATTTCTTCCCCCCCTCCATCCCTCTCTACCTTCACCACCTGAAGCTGCATGACGGGAGGCGCTGAAGATGAAACAAGGAACGCAATCTGCCAAACGTTTTCCGGGCCCGCCGTGTCCCCTTACCGCCAGCCCTGCCTCGCCGCGCTGCCCTAAAGTCGCTGTCGCCGCCCTTGACCAGGGACCGTTTAGATTTTATGGCAGATCCGGTTTCTCGCTCTATCGCCACATTACTTCCCGCCACCTTGCTGACGCGCCGCCCACCTCCACCCCCACCTCCACGCCCTCCTCCACCTCCACCTCACGATACATATTTTTTCTCTCCCTTTTCCCTAATGGCTTTTATTGTATACTTCGGAAGGGGAAAAATCAGGGAAATATATTCTTTTTGCAAACGGTCTCCAGCAGTGAAACTCATCAATTTTTTTCCCTTCACCATCCAGAGCAGTAAGATTTGAAAGTGGAGGTGATAGTGAAGTGAGACGATTTTTTTTTGTGTGATGTTTAGTACTAAGTGTTGTTGTAGTATGTGATGTTTGTTTATTTGTTTATTTATTTATTCGCTTCCTAGCCAGACTGGTATGAAAGTGGAGGTGACGGTGAAGTGAGACGGTTTTCGTGCTTAATGGTGAGTGTTGTTGTAATGTGTGATGCTTGGTCATTAATGAGTCTCGTTTTCTTATTCTTTGATCTCTTATCGGCACAATTTTTCAAAGATGATTACTTGTGTTCTTATTTTTTCCCTTTGATGGCGCGTGATCTTTATCAAACTATCACTTGGATCATGAAAACACCTCTGAAAACTCCACTAAATTTAAACCTACGTAAAGCCTTTTAAAAGTTACCGAGATAAGACGCGGAAAACTTTTGGAAACACTGACCTGGGTGTTGGTTAAATGTTTGGTCCTGCGCACTGTAACGTTTGCTATTACGTACCGCATGTTTGGTGTTTGGTATTGTAATGTGTTTGCTGTTAGGTACTTCATGTTTGATCTTATGTAGGTATTGTAATATTAATTTGCTAATACGTACTACATGTTTGGTATTAGATATTGCACTGTAAGTTTGGTGCATGTTTTGTGTTGTATATTTCGAATCATCTTGGGAGGAGGAGGATGACGCGCTAGGAAGAAGAGGTGGGGGGGGGATTGCATGATCACGAGTGGTGTCGATAATATCGTAAAGGATTCCAATAGCAATATTCCCTCGGTCATATTGTGCACCTCCCAATACCGCACGTGCCCCGTCATCCCCGCCGCCGCCGCTGTCACCTTCCCGCCGCTGCGTCACCCTGCCAGCGCCTCAGGAGAAGGCGTAGTATTGCTGTGTTCCTGTATTGCATGCTTCCATATTGCCTGCTAAGTTATATTGTTAAAAGGGACGTTTCTGTAGCTCGACTTTGAGTGTCAGGAAAATTCAGGGTCGTGGTGTGGATTTTAGTGACCTTGAACTGTTTTGTTTCGTCTTGCACAGTTGCAGGCATAAGTTGTGTCCTGCTTCGTCACCATGATGAATCGTTACCATCTCAGGCTCGAAGGTTTAAAGAACGATGTGTCGTGAGGAGAGGAGTGCGAGGTGTCTTGGTTCAAACCTTCGAATCTGAGCTGGTTGCGATTCATCATGGCGAGGAAGCAGGACACAACTTACCACCGCGACTGTACATCCTAAGACCAAGGAGATCGTAGCGCAGTATGGTGGTTCTCGATGTATTAGCGTCACCATATATTTATTGTTTCCAGAGACACTTTTATCAGGAAAGATAAGAAATCGATTAGATATTGAACCAAATTTTTCCGTTAGCTTTTAGATAGTTTGTTAGGAGATCCTAAAAATCTACATCTGTCAACAATGAAACATACTGAACAATGTCTTACGTAAATTTCAGTGACATCTCCTTCTGTTCGAGGAGTGAGTGAGTGCCACCTCTAGAATGTCTTTTTACTTTTCCCTGGGTCGTGTTGGCTTGCTACGACGGAAATGTCATTAGAGGCGAAGGAAAAATAAAGAAAACTTAATACAATATACTTAAAAAAAAATAGCTAATAGAAAAGATGAACAAGTATTGCGGAAGAAAATGACTTCATATGTATACTAATATTCTTCAAAACCAGACTAAACAGCATAATATTAAGTTGAGAGAGAGGAGAGAGAGAGAGAGAGAGAGAGAGAGAGAGAGAGAGAGAGAGAGAGAGAGAGAGAGAGAGAGAGAGAGAGAGAGAGAGAGAGAGAGAATGTTTATTTCACAATCCACTCGAAAGCCAATTTGTCACTCGCAAAACAAAACGAGGAGAAAAGAATACATTACTGCACCTTTGATGTGTGTGTAACTTTTCACGAAACAGTAAAAAAAAAAAAAAAAAAAAACACTAAAAGATGAATCACTGCTGCCTTTTATCCCTGATTCAGCAGCGCGGCGGCGACGATTTATTTCCACGCAAAAATATATGTACGAGTCCTGTTCTGAATTTGCCATTATTTATAAGATTTGACGCACGAATGTCCCGTTTTCTTTGATGGACGAAGGAAGGATGGAAGAAAAAGAACGGCTGGTGTCTGGTTTTATTCCTGTATGTTTGTGTGTCTGTCTGTGTGTGTGTATGTGTGTGTGTGTGTATGTGTGTGCATCCTGATTGAATTTCTGTCATAAGGATACAAGAGAGAGAGAGAGAGAGAGAGAGAGAGAGAGAGAGAGAGAGAGAGAGAGAGAGAGAGAGAGAGAGAGAGAGAGAGAGATTTTCCGCCCACCTGACAATTTATTACCTTTCTTTCTTCATTAGACATATATTTACTTCTGTTTTCCATTCTCACATTAATTTTCGTTTTCTTTTTTGCATTTCCCCTCTTTCTTTCTCTCATCTGTTTCTTCCTCCCTCATCCCTTGTAACTCCTATTTCTCATCATCCATTTTTTGTTTTCCTTTATTCTTCATCCTTTTTTCTAATTCTTTCTGTCGCATCCACGTGCCCAATATTGGGTTTTATCTTTTTATAATGCGATATTTTTTTTTTTTCGTTGTGATTCACCTGTATTTTTCTTTCCTACCTGTGGCTAATATTGGGTCAGCATATTTTGTGTATTCTTTTTATTTTTAGTACATTATGGTATTACGAGAGAGAGAGAGAGAGAGAGAGAGAGAGAGAGAGAGAGAGAGAGAGAGAGAGAGAGAGAGAGAGAGAGGGGTTATTACTTTCCCTAGCACAGAAAACTCATATAATGGGTGTTGTAATAAAAAGTGAGAGGGTTGAGATAAAAAGGAAGAAAGGAAGGAGGAGGAGGAGGAGGAGGAGGAGGAAGAGGAGGAGTAGAAGGAGGAGGAGGAGGAGAGGAAGAAGAGAAGGAGGAGGAGGAAGGGTAATGTTACGTTACAATAGTTGAAAAGAAAAAAAGAAAGGGGAGGAAGAGAAAGAGTAGGGGATGAACAATGATAGTAGTTATTAAAAGAAGAAAAAAAAGAGGAGGAGGAAGAAGAGGAGGAGGAGGAAGAGGAGGAGGAGGAGGAGAAAGAGGGATTAAAAATGTGGAGATATAGAAGGAAGAAGGAGAAGAAGAAAGAAAGAAAGAAGAGCAAGAAGGGGAAAAATGTATAAAAGAAGAAGAAGGAAGAAGAAGAAGAAGAAGAAGAAGAAGAAGAAGAAGAAGAAGAAGAAGAAGAAGAAGAAGAAGAAGAAGAAGAAGAAGAAGGACTGCCTTGGCTTAAGTTAATCTCCAATTGCGAGAGAAAATTCCCACCCTGCTCCTCCTCCTCCTCCTCCTCCTCCTGCTACAACAACAAGAACAGCAGCAGCAGCAGCAACAACAATAATAAATACTACTACTACTACTACTACTACTACTACTACTACTACTACTACTACTATTTCAAAGACTGATTATTGTACCCGGATGAGTTATGATGCCCAGTAATCTCGCAAACAAAAACTAAAAGATATACGAGTGAATATATATATATATATATATATATATATATATATATATATATATATATATATATATATATATATATATATATATATATATATATATATATATATATATATATATATATATATATATATATATATATATATATATATATATATATATATATATATATATATATATACAGTTAACATATAAACAAACAGGTCGTGAAATAAATGAATAAAATTAATATAACTGAAGAGATTAATATTAATGCATCGTGTAATTAGGCAATTAAATGAATACGTAGATAAAAGAAGTAATTAGTTTCATGACTTTTTATATTTCATGCTCCTGCTGCTTCTGAAACTGTGCTATATTACGGCTTGTGTTATGTGGATATTGGAAAGCATGCATACTATATTGATTTTCATATGACATGCAAATATTCACCATCTCAGAATCTTCAAGAAATGAAGGTAATTTTCTTAAGTACCTTTGCTGCTCTTTATGACCCTCTGCAGCCTCTTAAGTCAGAATGCACTTGTTGGGCTTAAGTTACGCATACGAAGTTCCGACATGCTTTACTGGTTGTGAACGCATTACACATTCCCATAATCCTTCCCCGCTGTGTTTGCGTGTTTACATCTCCCCACGTAGTTAATTTTACTGAGCTACTGTGGAGGAAGATACGAGGGACGGGGAAATGGATTGGGGAACTGTGCGTTGGGTTTGTGAGGAAGAGAAGTCGGTTTGTTTACAGTTTTAAGAAGTAAGTATTTATCAGTTTACTTGTCATGTGCTTTTGAAATTTGGAAGTGTAGGAAATTAAAAAGAAGGAATGAACTAAAGGGACGTATCAGGAGTTGGTATTTTGTTAAGGATGTAATTGTCAGTTTTGTTCAAAGGATGAAAAGGGAAAGTTTTATACAATGAGTTATTGATGTGTGCAAGTGTAAATCGCTATTGTTGTTGTTATTGTTTTGTTGTTACTGCTGCTTTCTCTCTCTCTCTCTCTCTCTCTCTCTCCTCTCTCTCTCTCTCTCTCTCTCCTCTCTCTCTCTCTCTCTCTCTCTCTCTCTCTCTCTCTCTCTCTTTCTATGTGTGTGTGTGTGTGTGTGTGTGTGTGTGTGTGTGTGTGTGTGTGTGTGTGCGTGTGTGTGTACTCCTCTTTCTTTCTCCAAGTAACTCATATATACTGGACCACCAAATCGGAACACATTCATCTCAAACTTTCGTTCCTTCTGCAAAACGGACTATGAAGTTTTGCTGAAAAATCCTACGCATTAAGTTACCACGCAGCTGTTATCAATACAAAAATATATAACTTCGCGAGAGCCTCCGTGAAAACTAGGGCATCAGCACATTATTCTGGGCCAGGTGGCGGCTCACTCGGCCAGACTCAGGAGTTCATCAGCCGAGGTCTCTCTTATCTCTCTGGGCCACGACGATGAGAGAGAGAGAAAAAGAGTGAATGATAACCAACTGTGGCCCAAGCAGTGAAATGCATACGATTTTTTTTTATGCATTTTTTTCGAATGTTGTTATCGTATTACTTAACTGATGCTGAAGGGCTGTTTATATCGTCTGTTTGTTACCCCTTGGTAGATATGGCCGTTGTGTATCTTAGATTATGCTCGGTAAATTTTTTTTTCTTGTTTGTTTTCTGTTATTGTTTACTCACATTGTTTTCGTCAACTAATTTGTTTTTTTTCCATAACTTTGTTTCTCGTACTTTATTCGTTCAAACGTTGTTATTGTGCACTTTAAAATAATGATGGTCGAGGCTTGCGTCGTTCTACCCCCTTGATTCTTCTTTCAGGCGTTGTTATTGTGTACCTGAAGAAGCGCAAGAGGTCTGTCTGTCTTTACTTACCTACCTCCTATTTCTTTTTCCAGCATTTTTACTGTGCAGCTTAAATAGTGACAAAGATTTGCTTCTGCCTGCCTATCTGCTACATAATATACCCTTATCGAAACATTGTTATCATGCTCTTTAAATTATACTAGAATCCTGCTTATACCCACGAGTACACCTCTCTCTGTTCAAAGACCTTACTTGCTGTTTTCTGATCCTCCTTCCAGCATTCCTTCCATCCCCTCAGCTCAACCTTTTGTCACCCACGACTTCTCTCCTACGGTTTTCTCTTCTCCTTTTCCTTACCCCACCAGTTCCCCCTCACAACAACTATCCACCCTACCATTATTCCATACCTTACTCCCCTCCCTTTACTCCCTTCTCCTACCACGCCCTCCTGCACCTTCTCCCTTAATCCTCTCCTTTGTAGCAGTCGTATGCATCCCCTTCCTATCAACATCCCTTCCAGCGCATCATCCTTCTTCCTTTCACCTTCCTTTCCATGTAACATCCTCCCTGTCGCCTCTCCCTTCTCTCCTACCTACCTTCGCGCCTCCTCCCTACGATTCGTGCGATTTCTTCCCTTGTTCCTTTATCCCCTTCCCCCCTTGTGCGCTTCTACTCTCTTGAGGCGTGGAGAAAATAGCAGACCCCCGGAGGAAAAGAAAACGGGGGACTGGGAAGAAAATGGATAGCGTGCGAGGCTGATGCGGGATGGAGGGGCTTGTGGGAATGAGCATTTGTCTTGTCTTTCCTTCGCTTACGTAGATGTGGTGAATAATCTTCGCTGGGACGAGGCTTTCATCATGACGCGAGAGTGAAAGGGCGGTTGATGAAGTCTTGTAAAAATATGAGAGAAAAGAGAGAGAGAGAGAGAGAGAGAGAGAGAGAGAGAGAGAGAGAGAGAGAGAGAGAGAGAGAGAGAGAGAGAGAGAGGAGTTGAGATGGGTTAGGGAATGAAAAAAATAAGGTACAAATAATTGAAAGTGGAAAGTCTTGTAAAAATGTAAAAAAATTGAAGAGAACGGTATGAGAGAGAGAGAGAGAGAGAGAGAGAGAGAGAGAGAGAGAGAGAGAGAGAGAGAGAGAGAGAGAGAGAGAGAGATTAAAGAATTAGTGTAACGGACTCTGAGTGGAAAGGACGAAGGCTTTTCAAAGAGGCGAGATGACTATAAAGAATAATATTTTTGCTGTGGTACTTCCCTGCGTGTGAAAAGAAACAAAAATGCAAGTAAACTGGACACAAAAAGAAGGAAGAAAGGAAACAGATATAAGAAAGAAAAAAAAAAGGAAGGAGGGGCAAGAAGAGGCAGAACAGAAGAAACAAGAATTGAGGAAGAAAAATAGCAAAGGAAAAGAGGGAGAGGAAGATTAAAACAGAGAAAGAAAAAAAATATGAAGAAAAAAGTATTGTGTGTATTTTAATTGGAAAACTGAAATTAGAAGAGGAGGACGTTGATATACAAAAGGAAAACAAAATGTAAGATTAATGTTGGAGAAAAAAAGAGAGAGAGAGAGAGAAAGAGAGAGAAATGTGTGGACTGAGAATAAATTAGACACATTTAAAGAGGAACACTGAAAATGTGGACAAAAAATATTAAAAAGAAATGTTGCAAAAAGAGTCCCATTTGGGGAAACATAGATAACATATAATAAAAAAAAAAAAAACTGAGTTGAAGTATTGTGCCCAATTGCGTAACGTAAAAACCCACATTTTTATTCTTTGTGTAATAATCCGGAGTGTCGTGCATTTCATAAGAGAGAGAGAGAGAGAGAGAGAGAGAGAGAGAGAGAGAGAGAGAGAGAGAGAGAGAGAGAGAGAGAGAGAGAGAGAGAGAGAGAGAGTGAGTGAATGAGTCAGTTTATTTCGAAGCTGTTTTTCTATTGCACGGCTGAAAACTCGCATTTGTCCTAAAAGTTGCAAGGCTTTTATTGAAATCTGCAGCCATAATTTCCGACGATGAGCTTCAAGAAAACCAAATTGAGAACTGTAATGGAATAGCAGAACGGCAAATTTCAGGCATATTTTCGTTCAGGTGTATTTTCCTTTGGTCCAGTTGCTAGTGAAGTTTTATTACAATGTAGCTTATGAGCCCCTTGCTGCTGCTGCACTAAGGGAGGGGATGGATAAATTGCTCATTCAGCAATATTAGGTTATTGTGATGTGGGTAATTTTTTAGACGGAAGCAAAGAACTATATAAAAAAAATTACCCCATTATTGAGGGGAAAGATTTATGGTCTGTGTCACACTAGTCTTGACTTAAGACTCTCAAGCTTGGTCCGCCGCCACAGTTAAGAACATGTAGTATAAAAATATGATTACGTTAAACAGAAGTTGTTAGCTGGAGCTTGGTGCTTCACTTACACTACAAGCGCTAAGGGGAAAATTGAGTAAAGTAAAACACAAGTTCTCAAGTTAAGCTAAAACAGAAAATTTAATATCACTTTTCGGTTAATTCATTTAGTCTCAAGACACCTGAGCTACATTGTCATCTATTACTCAGCCTTAATCAAGTAATAAGATACAGTTGTGCTGCATGAGTAACTAGATAATTTAACACTTATAGATAACGAAAAAAAAAATTGAACTTAAAATAATCTAGAATATAATGAAATCTATGCTGTACTATAGAAACGAAGCTGCGCAAGTTAATTCTATGGACACTACTGCTTACAGATAGTGGCTGAAGTGACGTGAATAAGCATCCAGAAACGGTGAATGAAAACAAAGGTAAAACGCTCTGAACAGAACATTGGTGAAGGTGAGTGCATTATATCAGCTGGAGAAAGAGATGAATAATACATTTCAGAGGAGGTGTTGAGGCGTTTGTCTTGGAGTATCCTTGGGTTGTTAATGGTGATGAGCATGTGATCATTCATAATTTTCCCTCTCTTACCTACGTTTTTTCCAAGCATATCTTTCCAAAACTTCTCACATGTGTAAATGATCTCTCTCTCTCTCTCTCTCTCTCTCTCTCTCTCTCTCTCTCTCTCTCTCTCTCTCTCTCTCTCTCTCTCTCTCTCTCTCTCTCTCTCTCTCTCTCTTTAAAGGCTGTCTTACTTATTCATATTGTCTTTCATTCTTTATTCCAGTATGTTCCTCTTAGTCTCAGAATCTTTGGTTGATTGATTGACTGATTGATAGATAGAATGAAAGACGCTTTACTATTGTTACTGCTTTTCCTACCACCACCACCACCACTACCACCACCACCACAACCACCACCACCACCACTATTACCAATCTTTTTATTCCTCTCATGATATTGTATCGTTTCTTCTCTCCGCCAAGTTTCCCCAACAACAACAAAGCAACAAAAGCCATGTCAGATTCTTGCAACAGTTTCTCATTTCCTCTCAGAGACAAGCAACATTGTGTCTCTTATTAGCCTCGGAGTATTTTTTTTTCTCATTGACTGATTTAATTAACCCTTGTCATTTATGTAGCGTCTGATGTTCGTGTTTCTCTGCTTTTGTGAGTCGATGTTTATTAGTTGCTTGAGAAATGGTTTTAAATGTATGTAAGTGATTTGTGTTGTTTAAATGATGTTTTGTGTTGTGCCTTGTTGTGTTGTGTTGTGTTGTGTTGTGTTGGTGTTGTGTTGTGTTGTGTTGTGTTGTGTGTGTGTGTGTGTGTGTGTGTGTGTGTGTGTGTGTGTGTGTGTGTGTGTGTGTGTGTGTGTGTATGAGATATGATACGTTTTGACACACACACACACACACACACACACACACACACACACACACACACACACACACACACACACACACACACACACATACAGGTTGATGGGTAGAGGGAAGAGGAGACAAAAAAAACGAGCTAAAAAACAAAAAACAAAAAAAATATTTTGCTTATGTTGTCTGTGGTAGCCATGGTGATGGTGGTGATGGTGCCACGAGTAGAGGATATTGGGGATGGTGACAGTTGTATAATAGTGATGATGGTGATGACTCTATATATGATTGTGATGGGTTAGAAGCGTTAGAAGCGAGAAAGGAAACAAAGGGGAAAAAAGGAGACGTGTCATAATTGGAACAAGGTGAACTGGGAGGAGTAGAGTGAAAATGAGAAAACGTAAGAGGAAGACGGTGCAAAGAGAATACTGAAGAAGGAATAATAGAGACACAGGAGGGGAGAAAAAAGAGAAAGAGGATGGAGGGACGCAAGAGAAATGAAAGGGGATGAGGAAAGGAAATGTTAAAATAATGGTATGGAGGAAGTAGGAGGAAAACAAGAATTAAGAAGAGAGAGAGACAGAGAGAGAGAGAGAGAGAGAGAGAGAGAGAGAGAGAGAGAGAGAGAGAGAGAGAGAGAGAGAGAGAGAGAGAGGATGGAAGAAGAGTAGGAGAAAGATAGAATAAAGGAAATAATGAAGACAAAGAATGGAGAAAAAATCTAATCTTTCTACATTAACTTTCTCATCACTTTCCTATTTTTATTATTTTTTATTCCTTTGTTTTATTTAACTGAACACTTATTTATTTGATCGTACGGTGAATCTACAAAAAAAAAAAAAATAAATAAATAAATAAAAAAAATAAACACAAAATATTGTATAATTTCTCACCTGACTACAGTGTTTGATATATTTTTTTCTTTTTCCATCTTTTTCTCTTGAGTTCGTTAACATCGCCACCACGGTTCAGCGGCTAAACCAGTGAACTATAAAGCTGCATGCTACAGTTCGAATCTCTGCCGAACATTCTATAGCACCTAACTATTGAGAGGGAGCGAGGGAGGGCGACGCGGCTGTATCGACACGTTTAGCTTCTGTGTATGGAGTTTTCCAGCCGCCAGTGTCTCAGAGGAAATGAATATGAGCGTAGCACCAAAAATACATCTCGTCGTTTTCAGCTGAGAGAGAGAGAGAGAGAGAGAGAGAGAGAGAGAGAGAGAGAGAGAGAGAGAGAGAGAGAGAGAGAGAGAGAGAGAGAGAGAGAGAGAGGTTAGAATAAGAATAAGAAAGAATTAAAGAAAACAACTCAAAATAATTGTGAAAGAAGAAGAAAAACGAGAAGAAGAAAAGAAGAAAAGAAGAAGAAAGAAGAAATGCAGCAACAAGAAGAACAAGAAGTGCAAGACCAAGAAGAAAAAGACAAAAAAAAAAAAAAAGCAAAAAAATAATCCTATAATTTTGTAACAATACGACAATCAACTTTTCCTTGACAATAAAAGATTACCATTACCAGACAAATGTAGGAGGTAAGCGAAACAGCAAAACCATAAATCATAATAAGAATAAACAAACAAATAAACAAATAAAATAAAAATAGCAAATAAGTAAATAGATAAAGGATAATAAAATAACTAAATAAGAAATAAAAGAAAATGGAAATCTAAAATCTAACCCCACACTTATACAAACATAATTTTACGTAAGGCTTTGAGAATATAACGTAAACTCACACTTTCTCTTATCAGACTCTGCCATGTGGTCTTCCTTTACTCCCAGAAGCCTCAGAGGGCCTTAATTGCGTGGGAAAATGAGTAATTCAGTCATGACGCCATTATAACACCACTGGCAGAGAGAGAGAGAGAGAGAGAGAGAGAGAGAGAGAGAGAGAGAGAGAGAGAGAGAGAGAGAGAGAGAGAGAGAGAGAGAGAGAGAGAGAGCCACTAGGACGCGAATTTCTACTCTTCTTTATCTGATTTCGTAATGTTTATTTCAGTTATTGCTTACGTCAGTCCTGTTCCTTTCATAGTCCCTTTTCTATAGCACGAAAGAAAACGCGAGAGTACTTTCGTTGAAAAGACACGAGAGAGAGAGAGAGAGAGAGAGAGAGAGAGAGAGAGAGAGAGAGAGAGAGAGAGAGAGAGAGAGAGAGAGAGAGAGAGGGATTTAAAGATAGGAGAAAAACATTGAAGAGAAAGAAAATTTACCGAAAAATAGAGAGAGAAGTAGAGATAGAAGAAAAACATTGGTGCAAAGACGAGAGAGAGAGAGAGAGAGAGAGAGAGAGAGAGAGAGAGAGAGAGAGAGAGAGAGAGAGAGAGAGAGAGAGAGGTTAACGAGGGAACAGGAAACAGGCGGGAAGGACACAGAATTCAGTATTAATGTTGTATAATTTATGAAGAGTTGCTGCTTTGTGTGTGTTGGGAGGAAGAGGAGGAGGAGGAGGAGGAGGAGGAGGAGGAGGAGGAGGAGGAGGAGGAGGAGGAGGAGGAGGAGGAGGAGGTGATTAAGTGGAAGAAAATGTGAACGCCATTAGTAAAGGAAACGTCAGGGAAGAGAGAGAGAGAGAGAGAGAGAGAGAGAGAGAGAGAGAGAGAGAGAGAGAGAGAGAGAGAGAGAGAGAGAGAGAGAGAGAGAGAGAATAACTAGAAAAGTGTTAGTTGTCAAGATTACTGGCAGATCGAACTGTGTGTGTGTGTGTGTGTGTGTGTGTGTGTGTGTGTGTGTGTGTGTGTGTGTGTGTGTGTATGTAAAAATATAGAAAGTTGTTGTCACTGACCGTCTGCCATATTGTTTTATATTTGTGCGTTTGTTTTGTTTATTTTGCTTCTTTTTTATATTTGTGTTTGTTTTGTTGCTTTTATAGAGAGTAGTGTCGGGTGTCACTGGTTTCGAGATGAGTGGTCCTGCTGTCTGTGTGTGTGTGTGTGTGTGTGTGTGTGTGTGTGTGTGTAAAACCTCGCGTGGGCAGGTAATATATAGCTTGACGAATGGTTGCTGGTACTCTTTCCTGTGTACCGCTGCTTCTCTTTCCGCTCTAAACTCTCTCTTTTATTGCATTGCCTTCTGTTACCATCGATCCGGGCGGGAGGGGAGGGAGCGATGAGGGCAATGCAGCCTTAAGGAAATGAAGGAAGGAAATATTTCATAGCGCAAGAGGGTTAATCAGATGCGGGTAGATAACAGTGAATAGGGACAAACTTTCCTTTGTTGCTTGGACGTTAGAGTCACTGAGAATTGAGCAAAGTTTATCTCTTGACTATAGAAGGAGTGCGAGTTAAGTTTTCCTTATTCATATTTTTTGTTTATTGGCATTCGTAGCAATATTTTAGGTACGCGGTTTCAATTTATCTTTCTTTCGTATTGTTTGATAACCTTTTCCATATTGACCTACACGTTTTTTTTAGACACGCATTGTTTTGTGTCGTAGTCTTTTTAGATAGTTATGTAGCTTAAAAAGACAATCTCTCTCTCTCTCTCTCTCTCTCTCTCTCTCTCTCTCTCTCTCTCTCTCTCTCTCTCTCTCTCTCTCTCTCTCTCTCTCTCTCTCTCTCTGGGTGTCCATGCAAACATTTTTATTTTCACACTGCTTTGAATGTTAACACAGTATGACCGTGGCTGTAAAAAGGCTGAAATGTCAACTCCACGCTTGCACAGACAGCACCACCTCACGTATACCTCGTCGCTTCATTTCGCTGCTGCAATCAACTTCCTCAGTACCTTTTTCTTCGTTCAGATTTCTTTCGTTTCTCTTCCGCGCCTCTCCATTTCATTGACGGTGACCTGACCTACTTCTCTCACTTCGATATTATTTTTCACTTTGTTTTCCCCCTGTCAGACACCGATAGCGAAATTCTTACTGCCCCGAAGGAGTCTTTTATGGCAAGAATCACTAGCAAAGGGTAAAGGGAAGGTCCAGGTAAAAGGTAGTGAGGAGTGAAGTGTTTTGTCATTGGAGATTGTAAGGTTATTTTTATATTGTGTTTCTACTATTTCTGTCCTCGTATTTCCCGCTGCCTTCTATAACTTCTTCCTCTCATCCGTTTTCCCTGCTACCATGTCCTCTCCTTTCCTTCCCCCTCTTCAACTATCCCTTATCTTCATCCCCCCAGCTCACTCTTTTACTTCCTTTCCCTTTCCTTTTTCCGCGCTCAGAAACACTCAGGAACCTCGGATGAATGGAGACTCGTGTTGGCGGTGACTCTCCTGTGTGTGTGTGTTTGTGTGTGTGGTGAAATGTATCTATGAATACGATTTTTTCTTTGCATTTTTCTACTTTACTGTGAGTTACATTCAGTCGCTGTAGTATTTAGATGAAAGGAACCGCCCACAATCTCATGTCGAAAGCTTAGAGTCATTTTATCTTATCTATACTCTGTGAGCTGGTCTGTTTCATGGTGCAGGCAACTTCTCAAACTCGCATGTACCTCAAGTTGTATTAAATGAGTGTAGATAATGTTAAGGATGTGATCTAATCTGTTACAAGTACATATGTTTGCAATGGATTTTAATTGTTGCACTACTTAGACCACTAGACTACACACTGGCACATTACTTAACTGCCTTCACGAGTCAGTCATATTCAATATTGTTAATCTCTTTATATATACACTTCCTGTTTAGCATTCTTTCTACTTCAGCCAATAGTGAGTTAAATGGAGGACGTGGTGAACCGCGGAGGAGGATGTCAGGGTGTTGCTGGCAGACTTCCGGGGGACCAAAACAAACTCAGTACTTTGTTCCCTTCAGTTTGTTCGTCTCACAGATTATCCACAATGAATTAAATAAGCTACAGAATCCCTAGGAAATGTGTACAAATGATACTAAATTGCCTAGGTATTTCGTACAGTACCGGCTCTCTCACTTTACCGGTAACAAATGTAAAACAGAGGGAATATGGATTAACTTTTTTTTTCCTACATATCTTTAAGAGAAACGAACTTCAAGATTTTCCAGTGTTTGTAAGTCCATCGCTCTTGGAAAAATACGGCCGCTTCTTGGAATTCTCAGCGAGTAGTATTGCCGCCGCTGGAACTATCACTTGTGCCATGCCTCGCGCCGTGCTGCAGAGTGTATGGCGCCGTGCTTGTGTCAGTGTGCCGCTCATTCCTTTCCAGCAGAAGAGGCACTCAGGGACGTGTGCCCTTTCAAACTCTCGCTGCTCCCCGTCTCTGGCGCTGTACCTTTTATGTACCCGTCGGGAGGCACCGCGGCCCTTTGTTAACTCGGTTGCTATGCGTCACGTCGCCAGCCCGCCGCTCGCAGCCCCCCGTGACACATTCCAGGCCGTTTTTTGTGTCACCAGCAGGAAGCACCGGCCCGCGTGTCCGCCAGCACAGCGCTCACACTGGCCTGTATTGAAGGCAACTAATTCCTCTTCCCATTTTGCGTTTATTCAGACAAATGACGGCCATTCCAGGGGTGAAAACAGAGGGTAAGTGAGAAGACCGCGCTGTATACTCTCTTTAAAAGATGTTGAAAGAGAGGTTTGTTTGACGAAGGTTATAAAGTCACAATTTTGATGTAGAGAACTTTTGAAAACATTGATAAAGTACGTATACAAGTACATTCCGTATAGATTATAAGGTAGAATAGTACGGCGGTGAAAATAGCCTCCTGTCACCACACACACACACACACACACAAAAAAAAAAAAAAAAAAATGAAGTGCATATGTATTCATTGTAGATCTTTCTATTTTTTTTCTATTTTTTTAGGGAGTATAGAGATGGATAGCCAGTGTCAGCTACATGATAGTCTTAGTTGTTTATTATATTTGTTTAAGTATTACCAACTTTTAAACAATGCCTACGTAGATAAAGATACTCATCACACTTGTGTTTTTGACCGGAAATTTTTTTTTAACTAATCATGTCGTTATCAATTAATCTTTGCAAATCCGAATGTCACGCTCATATCACGCTGAAACATTAAGGGATGGAACGTATTTTGAAGCCTTAGATCCTTGTGAGATGAGGTTTATGTACGAGTATGGACACAAACGCATGTGTAATGAAAAAGAAGAAAAGAAAAGGAGGGGGGGAGGAAGCAAGATGATGATGATGATGAAAGAACAACAACAACAACAACAACAACAACAACTCATCCCCTTTACCTGAAGTATCTGGTCTGTGGGTCACGCGTCAGGCTCACACGCGCCTTAAGACACACAAGACTGCCTGCCTGCCTGCCTGGATCGCTTACCTCGGCAGCATCCTCATGACCCCGATATTGGCTAAGTCTCGAAGCTGACTCTCCTTCTTCAATATAAACTCAGCTTCTATATCTCTTTTAGGAGCTGCACGTGGCGGCTTCTTTCCTCCTCTTTCCTGCTAGTGGTATTTGGATTCGTGTAAAAAATAGCTATGGATGTTTTTTTTTTCTTTTTATAGTTTTCCCTTCAGAAGTTTACTCGTGTCGGGCCGCATTGTAAGAGTTCTTCAAGGGAGGTTGTGGCTTGTGGCGTCTTGGTGTGGTGGGTGGTGAAGGTGGCGGTGTGAGGCTGTACTGGGAGCTTTCCTGGATGTTGCGCAGGTCAGGGGTGTCCAGAGGTTTGGATTTGGTTGGTACGTATTTCTTCTTCTTCTTCGTCGTCGTCGTTGTCGTCGTATCTTTGTTGTCATTATAATTATCGTCGTTGTTGTTCTTGCCATTGTTTCTGTCGTCGTCCTCGTTGTAGTTGTCGTTGCTGTCTTCAGCGTCATCATCAACAACAACAGCAACAACAACAAAAGCAACGACGACTAAAGAAACATCCATTTCCTGTCCTTTTCCTCCTTTTTCTCCTCGTCCTCCTCTTTCTCCTCCTCCTCCTCCTTCTTCTCCTCCTCATTATCATCATCATCATCATCATCATAATTACTACTACCACCACCACCACTACCTTCGCCATCATCATTCTATCATCACTGCACACATCCAGTTCAAAGAATTCCCCTACTGATGTACATTCGAGCCATGATATCCTTCCCTGCCCGCATTGCCAGTATACGCTTCAGCCTCGCATTTCCGCCACGCTAATGCTGGAAAACAAAATACGCGAGGGAAAATGTTGTGCTTTTTTCCCTCAGTGCTTTCACGTGTGCAATGTTGTGTGGATGGGACGGGAAAGAGGAAGCTTATTGTATTTGTATTACCTAGGGCTTATTGTATTACTTTGGGTTACTGTATTACTATTATTAGAGCTTACTGTATTATTTTAAGGGATTGTATTGTTATTAGGGTTTTTTGTTGCATTTTCAGGGGTTGTTGTAGTATTGCCAGGGGTTACTGTATCTTTACCAGGAAGGGCTGAGTGTATTTTTGTCAGGTAGTGTTGTTGTAGTATCAAAAAGATCCTACTGCATTATCATCAAGGAATGCTCACTGTATCCCTATCCATTTCCCTGTCATTCTACTAAAACTCGTACAAGAAAAAAACAAAAGTCCACACGCCTTATAAATGTAAAGGCACCAGGTATTGTTGCGCAGATTTTACGAGTTTGGTATCCTGCACGCGCATGTATGTAAATATCGCTAAAACTATTTCCCTCCCCGACAATAGCTCCCTGAAGACCATTTTACCGGAAAAAGATTACTAGAAAACTTCCTGAAAGCGAAATGCCCCGCGACCACCGACCTTGACTTGCTGCGTGCGGATTTTGCATGCCTGATACATACATTGTGTTCCGGCAAACTCCATCAGGCCGCGATTTTATGCAAGAAATATTTCCTCACCCGTGAAATACCTAACCATAACTACATCAGGGTCACACGCACAAGTTCAACACGCGGGGAGTGGAGTTTCCAGCCAAAACTTTCCTTCCTTGTCGTGCTAAAGCTGCCTTGTCCCATGTGTTGACTGCCTTGGTGGCTGAGTGGCTGAGTAGTTGGTTGGTTGGCTAGTTTAATGGCTGGCTATCTTGTTGATTGCCTGGTTGGCTGGCTGGCTGAATTGCCGGTTGGTTGGTTGATTGGATGGCTGGCTGGCTGGCTGGTTGGCTGGCTAGCTGGCTGAATGGCTGGCTGAGTGGCTGATTGGCTGG
>NC_087168.1:15729649-15759649 GCF_035594125.1 Scylla paramamosain
TTTTATTGTTTTTTTTTTCCCCTTTTTTCAGCAGCAATACGAGTTGTTTTGAATCTCCCTGCTGGAAATATGTTTCGTATTGACATGGCTGCTGCCGATACGCTATTGATGCATCTGTACCACGCCAAGATGTAGTGCTGCCCCAAAGACGTATATCTCTACAGACTCGCGGGTGGCCTTATGGTACAGTACTTGGATCGTGACTTAAAGGCCTGCGCGGTCCATGGCTCAATTTGTTTTTCTCTGCGGGACAGGTAGTGCTCTGTCTCTTAGTCCTCGCGAGCTCTATATGACTGTAACACAATTTCCAGTTTTCATCCATGAGATTTAAAGGGTCTTAACCTACCCACGTCGCACCCTTCCTGAAGAATTACAGAAAAGAACAACATGTGCATCACTTGTTCCCCTAAAAATGATATACCAGAACTGCAAAAAGACATACACTATACAATGCAAGGTTTTTTTTTTTTTTACAACGCTTTGATGTTTACATTCTCTCTCTCTCTCTCTCTCTCTCTCTCTCTCTCTCTCTCTCTCTCTCTCTCTCTCTCTCTCTCTCTCTCTCTCTCTCTCTAATAAGCACTGTGCAACACCCTATTTTGAGACAACATAACTCAATTGTCAGTTTTTATCCGTGACATTCAAAGGGTTTTAACTTATCGTCATTACTTCCATCCTGAAGAATCACGGAAAAGGAAGAAAAAAAAACATTCTCATCGCCTTTTCACTTGAGAATGATATACCAAGCTAAAGACAAAAATAACACACTATTACCACAATAGAAGCTGTTTACTTGCTCCTTTCTTTCCATGTCATCTTTTTCCCTGGCCCCGCGCCTTTCCTCACCGTTGCGGCTCACCTTCATGGCCTGATACACGACACGCCGCCCTCCCGCAACCCTCCCCCTCCCTGTCACGCAGGCGCTACCACCTCAAACCTTCGTAATTTCAAGGGATAAGTGGCAAGGAACGTGGCTCCCCTTACGTCCAGACTCTCAGCCGTTGAAATAGTTGTAGCAGACCGCATGGAGTCCCTCGGGAGTGTGGGATCGTGTGGCCGTGACTGCAATACATGAAAGTTGTTGACCGATGTCTTGGTGTGGAGTTAATTCAATGATTGTATGTGACCCACTCTCGTGCAAACACATAAACACGCGCGCACACACACACACACACACACACACACACACACACACACACACACACACACACACACACACACACACACACACACACACACACACACACACACACACACACACACACACACACACACACGATCGCTATTTCGAGTATAATCCCCTCTCTCTCTCTCTCTCTCTCTCTCTCTCTCTCTCTCTCTCTCTCTCTCTCTCTCTCTCTCTCTCTCTCTCTCTCTCTCTCTCTCTCTCTCTCTCTCTCTCTCTCTCTCTCTCTGATAATCGATAATGGCAAGTTTTAAGTGCCCAGGATCTTTCTTGTATGGGTTAAGTGACCTTTTTGCAGTCTTTTAATTCTCTTAAATTATATTATATAACTTTAACTTTTCCTCAGCAGTTCCGAGGTTTTCACGTATAGACATTCCATTCTTCCTTAAACACCCCATGTGGCCCAGTGGCTGCATAACAGATACACGTGTTGAAACCCTGCATAGCCCTTTCCTTCCCATCCATCGGGACACGCGATAGTGCTCCAAACTTAAACTTGGTGTAGTTCAGTGTCTCAGAAACTCAATTTCTCCATCTATCAAGTCAACACAATCTTCCAGACAACTATCCCCTCTTCTTCAGTGACATTCAACTGTGTCCCTCTTCTACACTGAACATCCTCAGTCTGTCCTTTACTTATAATATATACTGGAAATTTCACATCTCATCTCTAGCTAAAACAGTTTCTATGAAGTTCGGCTTTCTGGATCGTCTCTGCCAGTTTTTTTCTCACCTCCGCAGCTGATAACTCTGTACAGGGGCATTATCCGTCCATGTATAGAGTATGCTTCACATGTATGGGGGGTTCTACTCGTACCGTTATTTTAGACAGGGTGGAATCAAAAGCTTTTCGTCTTATGAACTTCTCTTCTCTAACTGACTGGCTTCAACCTCTTTCTCATCGCAGTGTTGCATCTCTTGCTATATTGTATCGCTGTTTTCATGCTAGCTGCTCTTCTGATCTTGCTAAATGCATGCCTCCCCTCCTCTCACGGCCTCGCGGAACAAGACTTTCTTTTTTTCTTATCCTTATTTTTTCCACCTCTCTAATGCAAGAGTTACCTGTATTCTCAATCATTCACTCCTTTCTCTAGTAAAGTCTGGAACTCATTGCCTGCTTCTGTATTTCCTCCTTCCTGTGACTTGAACTCTTTCAAGAGGAAGGTTTCAAGACACTTATCCTTCAATTTTTGATGAATCTCTTGAGGTCTCTTTTAGGGGATGGCACCTAAGTGGGATTTTTTTTTTCAGGTTTTGTTTCTCTTGGCCAGTGACCCTCTTACGTAAGAAAAAAAAAACTTGCCAATTATTTTTCATGTCAGTCAAGAATCTCTTTCCTAGACATTGACGGCGAGGGATTGAATAGCAAAGTGTCGAGCAATTGAGACATTTCCCGTTGCTTTATTGAGACGAGTAAAGGTAATGAGGCAGAAGAGGTTGAAGAGGTTTTTACGGAGAAGCTCAGAGGATAATGAGAGATGAGAAGTAAAGTGCAGTGGTCTGGTGAGGGTCCGTAGAGGGTAATGAGGTGAAGGAAGGACGAGTAGTGAGTGTGTGAACCTTGTTGATGTGTGAAGTGATGCGTGACGGTTATGATGGTACTAATGGTGAAGGAATGGTATGATGTGTGTGTCGTTCATATTATTCTCTCTTGTCTGCCTCTCAGTTTATTTTTTTGTTTTTTTCTTTCTTTCTTTCTTTCTTTCTTTCTTTCTTTCTTTCTTTCTTTCTTTCTTTCTTTCTTTCTTTCTTTCTTTCTTTCTTTCTTTCTTTCTTTCTTTCTCTCTCTCTCTCTCTCTCTCTCTCTCTCTCTCTCTCTCTCTCTCTCTCTCTCTCTCTCTCTCTCTCTCTCTCTCTCTCTCTCTCTCTCTCTCTCTCTCTCTCTCTCTCTCTCTCTCTCTCACACACACACACACACACACACACACACACACACACACACACACACACACACACACACACACACACACACACACACACACACACACACACACACACACACTGATTGTGTTATTTTTGTTTCGAGTTTCACGTGATGTTCGCAATTGTCAGAGTTGTAAACTTTCTCTATAGTGGCACATTTTCCATCTACTAGTCCATTTTTCTATAGTAGTACATACATTTTATTTACAACAGAACCTTTCGTGTACAGTGATGCATTATGTTTATAGTGGTCGATTCTCTTAATAACGCAGCATTGCTATTTTGGAATATTGTTTTGTAATATGAGTCTTTTAACGATATTTCGGATGTCGGTGTTTTTTCTCCCATTATTTCATTGTGTGATACGAGTTCTTCATGTTCGTTCGATGTCTTTTAATACACAGATTAATTCCTTGCAGCCTGAATTCGTGTGTGGTTGTTCAAGGGAGAGTATTGAAACGCAGAAAGGAAAGACCGTAGATTACATTATTCTGTGATGAAGTCAGGGGAAAGTTATTGTACATTTCATTTATTATCTAAGGCAAATCGTGGTACAAAATTGGATTAGGATCTTTCTGCACATATTTATTTACTTTCGTACGTACGGCTTAATTACTTTAGATCTGTGTTTTAATCATTTGACCTGCGCTTGTCTTAGTGATCAGAGAATAAGGGATTTTGCATAAGGATGAATAATGTGTGTGATCGATAGGAAGGTCAGATATAACTTCAGTTCTCGAATACTTTGACATATCTGCTGACGTGCGATCAATACAAAGCCTTAGAGACAACTTTAGTCCTCAAACACTTTTACGGAAACTTAACATATTTGCTGGCATTTATTTTACACTGTGTTAAGTATGATGGCTCACTCCTCTTCAGCGTTTAACCCGCCAACAAACGCCATTAAATTGTAAGGAGAGAATGTCTTTACTTACAAACGTGTTTATTTATAAGAGAGCAAAGCGAAATATTAATAGTGCACCGTAATGGAATTGAAATGGAAACTCCACACCGGTAAACAAAGTGCATTCCGCGCTAGAATGATTCCCCCACACAATTCTGAACTCCGCCGCTGTGTTGTGACTGACACGGGGATACGCAGTATTTATATTCATGTTAGAATTTGAATGATGAAATATTATATAACTTCGTGTTTTAGTTGCACAATCAAAAATACTTCCAAATTCACATGTTTATCTGACTTCTCTTGGAGAATCTCTCTCTCTCTCTCTCTCTCTCTCTCTCTCTCTCTCTCTCTCTCTCTCTCTCTCTCTCTCTCTCTCTCTCTCTCTCTCTCTCTCTCTCTCTCTCTCTCTCTCTCTCTCTCTCTCTCTCTCTCTCTCTCTCTCTCTCTCTCTCTCTCTCACACACACACACACACACACACACACACACACACACACACACACACACACACACACACACACACACACACACACACACACACACACACACACACACACACACACGTGGTAACCTTGCGAAGCCAAACAAGACAGATGTTTTGAAAAAAAGACGTCTGAGCGAGGGAAACGAAAATAAAAAAAAAACGAAAATGACAGAGGAAATACAGAGAAAAAAATAGAAAAAAATAAAAGCCGAGTATCACCACAGCTGTTTTGTTGACCCACACCCACCCACCCACCTACACACACACACACACACACACACACACACACACACACACACACACACACACACACTACAAGACCCTTCCTGCTGATATCTCCAGGGGTCAGTAGCAATAAGGGAGTGTAACAGGTAACAGGCAGCTATCAGTGTGTAAGTAAAGACGTTTAGCTGGCAAGGGCGGGACGTGATCGAGCGAGTGGCCAGCCGAGCCTCGAGAGGACTCGGGCGAGGGTGTGAAGGAATGAAGGGAAGATTAAGGGTCCTGGTGGGTGTATTATGAGTTTTGTATGGAAGGAGGCTCCGGCTAAGGGCTAAAAAATGGGAGGAAATAATGTTCTTTTTTTTTCTGGCCAAGGACTAAAAAAATAGGTGTAAAAAAAAGTGTCTACTGGATTTTAGTTGATAGATTCTTTCGTTGTTTTGTTTATTTTTGTCTGTTCGTTTTCTTTCTCTTAATGATTTGTGTTATTACTGTTGTCTGATGGAGTGTGTTTAATTTTCGGTTCTTCACAGATTGTTTATTATCACGTGTCGTCGCGCGGTGTTTTAATTGAAATATTGCATCATAAATACGCTTTCCTCGCTCTTGCAGTGATAGATTACACTACCACATCTTACACACACACATACACACACACACACACACCTAAAGACAGCAAACACTAAGCACCAATACAACAACTTCAAACATTGACCCAAAAATGACAAAATATCTGTCACGATTCAGGTATAAATTTAGCCTGCATTAACACTAACACATTAACACATTTCACACCAACACACACCCTACCTTCTGTCCGGCGAGGTGGGTGCTAGGGGGCGTGGATGAGTTGGGCCTTCCCTCCTGTTGCTGGTGTTGCTCCTCGCTGACTCACACAGAAGAGAGGAAGCGACGCGCCGGCCTGTTTCTATTAATGATGTTCGTGACACGGATGGGAAAGAGAGAGGAAGCGGCTGGTGGGCAAAAGGTCAGAGAGGGAAGAGGAGCAGTATTACCCGCCACACTGATGAGATTAGGAGAGAGAGAGAGAGAGAGAGACAGAGAGAGATAGAGAGAGGGAGACAGAAGAGAGACGGATGAGATACCGAGGGATCTAACCGACCTAAATGTTTACTTTCGGAGAGAGAGAGAGAGAGAGAGAGAGAGAGAGAGAGAGAGAGAGAGAGAGAGAGAGAGAGAGAGAGAGAGAGACAGAGAGAGGAAAAAAAAAGAAAAACAGTATTTTGACTACTTTTTATACTAGCGTTAAAAACCTACGTAAAAGAAAAAAATTACTAAACCTTCACACATCGCTATCTATTCGCTGCGACACGTTTTCGCGAATTGTTGAGCCACGTAACACGCGTCCCGGCGAGGTGGTACTGACAGCGTGCGGCCGCGGGGTTGGCAGCGAGCAGAGGTGGTGGTGGTGGTGGTGTGGTCTGCGCGCCGGCTGGTGGCAGAGTGAGGCGGTGAGGGTGGCAGCAGACCTCACCAGCTTGCCATAACACTTCCCCTGCTCCCTGGAGTCTCCCTGCCCTCCCACCAAGACCCTCCGTGGCCTCCTCCGCTTCCTCCTTCTGCACTGCATGTCTTGTGAACCGTGACTTATCTCCTTACTCTTTTATCTTCTCACTTCCCGTTCTTGTCCGCTTTTATTCTCTCCTTCTTGTGTGTCTCTTCATTTGCATTCCATGTTCTATCCTCGACAACGATTTTTCTCCATACACTTTTATCTCTCTCCTCTATCCAGTTATTTATTTATTTTCTCGTCACCTCCCTCTTGTCCTATTCTCCTCTTACCTCATATTGTTTGCGCTCCTCCCCAGGCTCTCATCTTTTCTGTCTCTCCTTTTTGTTCTCCTTTTTAATCTTCTCACTATTCGCTCTACCTTAATTCCTTCTCCCTTCCCTGTTGTCCTATTCTCCTCACCTCTTGTTTCTTTCCCTCCTCCCTGGGCTCCCATCTCCTCTGTCTCCTTCTCTTTCTCCTTCTTCAACTCGTTCTTTGTATTTTGTCCTTCCTTCCCCCCAGTCTGTCTTCCCTGCCCTGCGCCCTGTCCCTCACCTCCCGTCTCCTCACTCCCCCAAGCTGCCTCCTCTAGTGATACGTTCCTTCGCATCATATCGCCTTTCACTCTTCTTCCACGTCCACGAGTCTCCTTTGGTCGCCCTCCTCCTCTTCTTCTTTCTTCTTCCTCGTTCTCTTCCTCTTCCTTCTCTTTGTCTTAGTATTGCTGATTTTTCTTTTTTTTTTTTCCTCCGTGGATCTTTTTTTCTTTCGTTGTTGTTTTCGTTGTTGTTGTTGTTGTTGTTGTTGTTGTTGTTGTTGTTCTTTTCTTCTTGTTCTTTTTCTTCTTTTATTTTTTTCTTTCTTTCTTTCTTTCTTTCTTTCTTTCTTTCTTTCTTTCTTTCTCTCTCTCTCTCTCTCTTCTTCTTCTTCTTCTTCTTCTTCTTCTTCTTCTTCTTCTTCTTCTTCTTCTTCTTCTTCTTCTTCTTCTTCTTCTTCTTCTTCTTCTTCTTCTTCTTCTTCTTCTTCTTCTTCTTCTTCTTCTTCTTCTTCTTCTTCTTCTTCTTCTTCTTCTTCTTCTTCTTCTTCTTCTTCTTCTTCTTCTTCTTCTTCTTCTTCTTCTTCTTCTTCTTCTTCTTCTTCTTCTTCTTCTTCTTCTTCTTCTTCTTCTTCTTCTTTCTTTCTTTTTCTTTTTTTCTTGTTCTTGTTCTTGTTCTTATTCTCCTCCTCCTCCTCCTCCTCCTCCTCCTCCTCCTCCTCCTCCTCCTCCTCCTCCTCCTCCTCCAGCGCCTCCTTTTCCAGCACCTCTTGTCCTTCCTCCAACTCTTTCCCCTTCACCTCCTCCTCCCATAATGGTGGACTGTTCCCATCATAACTACGAGCCCTTCTCTTCTCCTCTCTCATAACCATTTCAATATCTCTGTCTTTTTTTCCCCTTCCTACCACGAGTAAGGTCAGGTCTGGGGTGGAAAATCTTGCTCCCTGCTCTGTACCCTCCTGATTCTAAGAGGCTCTCAGGGTATACTGTATGAATGGCGAGTGGGGACCAAGCACGATCTCAGTTTTGAATAGGATATGTTATGTGGATTTGCCTTTTTATTGCATTCTGTGGAGGAAAGAAAGTGATGTGAGGGAGCGGATAACGTTAGTTGAATTAGTTAAATGGAGTGATATCAGGTCGGTTTTCTATGAATTTTACTGGTATTGGGTTCGTTATGAAAGGTTAGGTTTATGTAGATGTAGGTTTAAAGCAAGGTGGAAGTGATTCATAAGTAAAGTAATTGATAGGAAGGGCAGAAATAGGAATGTTAAGCTTATAAGCAATGTTGGATAAAGGTTACAGGTGGTGGTGGTGGTGGTGCACAGGAGCTGCCCCGTGTTGAGTGAGTGTTGTGGTGTCTCCTTTTGTTCGTGTGTTTCTTGAATGTATTGGAATGTTGTGTGTCCCTCTGGTATTGTTATTCTGACCTGACGCGAGACCTCGAAAGTTTGGGCTGCTTTGTTGTTGTTGTTGTTGTTGTTGATTGTGGTGGTGTTGGTGGTGGTGGTGTTGCTGCTACTGTTTTTGTTGTTTTTGTTATTGTTGTTGTTGTTGTTGTTGTCGTTTTTGTTGTTGTTGTTGTCGTTTGTTGTTGTTGTTGTTGTTGTTGTTGTCGTTTTTGTTGTTGTTGTTGTCGTTTGTTGTTGTTGTTGTTGTTGTTGTTGTTGTTGTGACCGATTTGCACATCTCTCATTCCTCTACTCGTCCTTTTCCTCGCTCATCGTCAGCACTGTCTGACCTCGAGGCAGTATCGATTTCCACTGGTTTTCATTTCTTCCTCGATATAAAGATTCAGTAGTGTGTGTTTTATGTCTGTCTCGCTTTTTTTTTTCTCTCCGGTCTCTCCTCTCTCTCTCTCTCTCTCTCTCTCTCTCTCTCTCTCTCTCTCTCTCTCTCTCTCTCTCTCTCTCTCTCTCTCTCTCTCTCTCTCTCTCTCTCTCTCTCTCTCTCTCTCTCTCTCTCTCTCTCTCTTCGGTACTGGATGAGAGTCTAGCCTGTGATTTTGCTGCAGATTGTCCTATAAAAGTTGCGTTTTCTGTGAGAGTATCCCTAAAATTCAGAAGCGTAAAGGGCAAACAAATGTAAATTTTTTTATGCCGGGTTTTGAAAGATCTATGTGCATATTGCGTTTTTAAATGTACTGTATTTATTTTGTAGGGAATCAAGCATTTGTTTTCCTTGTCAAAGCTGTAAAGTTTCAGTGCCACTTATCTTTAGTTGGAATTATGTCCGATATGGCCTCCTCAAATTTCTTTCCAAACTCACACCTTAATTTCGCAAGGACTAGAAACCATTGGTATTTATTGCACAGTTCTCGGGAGTTATAATGATAGAAGTAATGATCCTGAATTACGCTAACTTTCCGTGTGTGCAGCTTTCGGAAGTGACTCCTTTTTAACAACAATGGTGAATAGCTGTAGATTAAGGATGATTCTGTCGTTATTCCTCAAGAAAGTTGATTGGATCGTCGGCCACGTAATGAGGGTGTATGTAGAATATATTTATTGCATCCATCTTTTCCTTCCTCTCAAGATGCCTGACTGAGGTGAGACATCCGTAGTAATGGATACTGACCACAAAGCAGATAATTATGTAAAGAAGAGACAAAAAAAAAAAAAAAAAACTAAAACAAGGCAGTGAAAGGGAATTAGAAACGCAGGAAACAAAATATCACACACACACACACACACACACACACACACACACACACACACACACACACACACACACACACACACACACACACACACACACACACACACACACACACACACACCCTTACACACATGAAAACACAAAGAAAAGTTAGATTTAGGAAAAAGAAATAGCATAAAACTGATTACCAAGTAGAGTGTTAGATGACTTAAATATATTTAGTGATTTATTTGTTAGTGCCGAATCAGTGAGGAACTTTTAAAGAGTAGAGAGGTTTATAGATAAGAACGATACAGGCACTACCACGTATATATTTACTTGCAGGCTTCTTTTAGTTTTCTTTGTGTTCTGATGTTGTTATGAAACTAAAGGCAACCTCAAAACAAAACGTAAACTCTAAGACACGAAGGAAATACAGTAGGATTCAGATAAAGGCGATGAATGGAACAACACGTAAAAAAAAAAAAAAAGGAAAAAAAGAAAATAAAGATCACACGTGCTCATAACAAAGAGAACGAAAGAAAAACCTCACGAAATGAAGGGAGACATTAAAATTGGAAAAAAAAATAACAAGACTGATTAAAGACTCACTAACAAGACTCACTTTATTTCCAAGAGTAAGCAGGATGAAAAGAAATCGCTCAGGTCATACAGAAATAGACGCACGAGTTGGAAACATTTATTATATGTAACATTGAGGTCGCTCGTGTCTGTGTCCCGTCTGGCGGGTTGAGACAGCGACGCTATGTACAGCACGGCCAGCACACGCACGATGGACCGCCACGGGAGAGAGAGAGAGAGAGAGAGAGAGAGAGAGAGAGAGAGAGAGAGAGAGAGAGAGAGAGAGAGAGAGAGAGAGAGAGAGTACATGAAAGGACTGGATAGAAAGTAACCAAGGAACTTAATTCATACTTCAGTTTTCGTAACATGGCTTGTAGTGATGAGAGAGAGAGAGAGAGAGAGAGAGAGAGAGAGAGAGAGAGAGAGAGAGAGAGAGAGAGAGAGAGAGAGAGAGAGCTATCCATCGCATATTAATATTGTAAAGACAGTGAAACGCGATTAGTCAATATTGTTGTTTAGTCAGTAGCACACACGTGTTTCACCACCGCCAGCTGTTCGTGTTTGCTCCAATCAGTGATGGAGAACACTCAGGCGCACGTCTTTTATACATATGATTCTCCTTTCCCATAATGCATTCTTCAAAAACAATGAAATACACTTCGGTTATAACTTGCTTACGGGAAAAAAAAAACATACTTTTGGATAAATATTCTGCCGCGTATGTAAAAGGGATTTCATTTAGTTTATACATCAGTTTATACATCAGTCCCCTTGAGGCATCTATGCTTTACGTCTACGTGGCTATTTACCAAGTTCCTGTGTTAAGAAGCGCTACACTTAGGACTGAGACGCAGAGGCACCGCGGGAGTGTGGGACCCATGAGCGCCGTGGTCGATGTGTGATCCGCGTGGCACTGCTGCAATGCCACGCCCTCCCTCCAGGCATCAGGTGCTGCTTGGGGTTAAGGAAGAGCTGTCGTAGATGAGAGGTGCTGCTGCTGCTGTTGCTGTTACTGTCATGCCCACAAAAATTGTTTGAGGGTTCTTGGAAAGTTCCTTTGAGCACCCTTGTGGAGGTGCCTGCTAAGAGAATAGTGAAGGTGTTCAGCTTGGAATACAGAGTTAGGGTTGTTGCTCAAGTGGTAGTGAGGACGGTCTCTCCGGCAGAGTCTCGGCGGACGGGGTGTTGACGGGCTGAACTCTGACAAGGTCGTCTCCTTCTCGGCACCTCTAACGAAAACTGACTATGGCGAGGTAATGAAGCTGACGTCTTTCACTTAGGATTTGCTGCTTTCTTCATGATGTGTTTGCCGCTCTGAAGGAATCCTGTCACCCTCTTCCTGGTCACCTGGCGCACAGCTGTGGTGAGCCGCGTACTGACAGTCCGTCCTAGTGGTGCTGTGTTCCGTATTAGTACTGCGGCGGCCTGGTGATGGCGGAGCCTGGCTACTCTCCTCGCCTGACTCTGTCCTGGCAGGAGCGGTGGCGCCCAGGCAGGACGAATTCTTGAAAGTAGCAGTGTCCGATGTCAGTATAACATTATTCACACACCTATACTCTCGACACTACTGTAAGTACAAAAACAAAGTGACACATATATACACGAACACGTATTTCTTTCCACAAATATGACTGGCGTTGTCGTCATCAGGCCTCAGAGAGTGACGTGATGAGCTTCTTGTGGTTCCAGCAAGTCAGCGTGCTGCTTCTCCCTCACCGGGCAGTATCTCTGCTGACATATTCTTCATGGCGTCCGTGGCAGAGTTTTGATTGCTTTCCGAAAATTATTATTTCACTTTTATGTTTCATGCTAAGAAAAACCATTGGTCGATTCTCTGTTCCTCTTTTCTTTGAAGCACACGTGGCCTGAGTCCTTTGACAAGCGACCGCCACCGCCACCACTGCTCCCCGCCTTGCTCCCCGCTCGCGACGACCAGACAATGTACATGTGAACACTGAGGAAACGAAGGATGAACATGTGGGATGAAAATCAGTTACATGTTAAGACGGATATCGCATCTGTTCTGCTACTGACGGATTCTGAACGCTGTCATGCCCCGTCCTTCAGGTAAGCGTCAAGAACCTGCTTGATCAGGAAGCAACACCACGTGCTCTAGGTAATGAGAGGTACAAACCCTATTCGTACTCTTTTTACATTTGGCAAATATCAGGGACTGCAGGCAGAGTCCACCGCACAAGCCAGCCACGCCCCTGTCCCTGCCCCACCCAGCATTCCAGTCCTGCCGCCTCTTGACGCAGCAGTGGTGACGAGTATCTCTGGATGGCCGACAAGAAGTTTCTGCTGGTGGACACTCCTGCGTGGACTGCGTCAGTGTGCCCCCTGGCGTCCCTCCTCACACGGCGCGGTGACGCAGGTTCTTCTGGCGTCTGAGCGTCAGCGGCGTCGTCGTATGCTCCCGAGGACTTTGGCTTTGTGAAGGAGAGAAAAGGAAGCGTTAATTCAGTATTAACATTTGTGATATCCGTCACATATATACAGGTGAATTATTTTCTTAAGAGTTTTTATAATATTAAGCAATTATTTACTGCTATACCAGGACGATTAAACATTTCTAGTGACTATGTCTTAGGAACACCAGTGCCATAGCTGGACACTCTCAGGACAAATGAGATTTTGCTCTTGCATGAAGCTTCAGAGTCAAATAAGGAGCATATATGTTTATTTTTTTCCAACTCATGTAATATTAAAAAAAATAAAAAAACATGGGTCTTGTAAAGCTGTGAAAAAGTTTGGCCATGGCCACAAGGGATCCGGGAAGCCGTAATGCAGTGGAGGACAGAAATGCATGCACTAGACAGTCACTCACCACAAGAGATACATTGATATGACCACGAAGACCACGAAGGCGCTGCCGACGCCCACCATGGCGAACATCCACACGTTGATGTCTTCTGTGGGAAGCATCAAGCGTTGTATAGGTGGCAGACAGACACAAGGCCGAAAGAAGATATTATAAATTGTTACTGTACAGAAACAAAGCTTTGTGAACACGTCAAATCTGCAACACTTTGATAAATCGTAAATATCGTGCTCTCTAAGATATTAATTTTCACCAAGGCCTGCTATGCTAAAAGAGACTGGCACAACTTTTTTTTTTCATTCTTTTTAATAGGTCTGAAGTATTTTATAGTTTAAATGAAAGTGTTGGTGCGCTGACAATATTGGCGCTTGGAGAGGTATGAGGTAATGAAAAATAACGAAGCTCAAAGTAAAGGTGCAAAGTGAAGCCCTGTTCCTCACTCCTCCACCGAGAAATGGAACGATGTGTAAAGAGAACCGGCGGATGTGTTTGTTGGAAGTGCGTTTTCCCTTTTTTTCCCTCCCTGATTAATTATATGTGTGAAAATATATAATTTTACTTGAAAGGAAAGAAATTATTTAGGCTACTTTAATGTTATTGGGAAAGAAAAAAAATATATATACAAGTAATTATTGGAAGTAGAAAGTTAAAAGTAAATGTGGGGAGGATGGAAGAAAATTAGGGAAGATCAAAGAAAAGAGGGAGCGTGAAGGATAAAGAACAGTGATTAACAAGAGGAAGATGAGAGGGGAGGAGCAGGAGAGAAAAGACTGAATGGACAGAGATAATAGAACAAATATCCTTATTGCTGAGTTTCTGTAACTAGGGGTGTTATCTGCACACTTCCAGGTCTTGACCCTTGCATCTTCATTAAGATTCGAATTCGTAAGATCAAATAAATGTGAAAATAGAAGGAGAGCGTAAAAGATATTAGAACAACAGGAGGAAATAAAAGTTCAATTCTCTTTCAATTCTACCCTTCCTAAACCCGCACATGAATGGTTAAGGTGCATGCGGGCGTCGCAAAGGTTACCTGGCAGATACTTCACGCCGGAGAAGGGCTGGGGCAGCGGGAAGGTCAGGTTACGGATGGGGACGCAACTGGTGAGGTGGAACCGCTGCTTCTCTGAGTATAGCGGCCGCATTCCGGAGCGGCAGACGCAGGCCCCCACGGCGGAGCAGAGGGACCCCCGCACCGTGCACTCCGGAAGGCAGGGACGTGACTCGCCCGCACATCCACCTGCAGGGGGCAGTGTTAGACACGTATTCAGAAACGCTTCATTCTCTCACCACGACTATTTTTCAAAGGACAGAGAGGATTAACCGAGTTCTCAAGAGTATTTCTTTTATTAGTAATGCAGAGTTAATCTATCACTAAAACCGTAAAAAACATCCTTTAAAACCCGTGTAGCTGCAACAAGAGCCTATTCAGATAGTGGAGGTGCGGCGCAAAAAGGTTTCAAAATATGGTCCTTAGGAAGGCGTGCAAAGGCTCAATGAAGATAACACTGAATGAAGAAAAGGTAATCTCCGTGATACTGAAGGGTGGATGGTCGGTATACGCACCCGTCACCACCAGACCGTCGCTGCGCACACACTGTACGGTGCCGTTGATGATCTGCCACGTAAAGTTAAGGCAGGGACCCGCCAGGCACGGCCTCGTCTCCCACAGTGGCCCGGGACACGAGCCTCGCACGCCGTCCCGCTGCGACGTGCCCTCTGTCAGCACGGCGCGGGACCGAGCTTGGGTGCCGCCTGGGGAAGACACGTGATATATTTCAGAGCCAAGAATCTGGTTCATATTCATAGTTTTGTATTTATAGAGTAGTCACCCAATCACCCAAGGCAGTTTAATATTTTAATGTATTTGATTTTTCATCATCAGGTAGTGAAATAATTTTTTAGAGTAGAGTAAAGGAGGATGGCGCCTTGACCCACCCTGGTGACCCCTGGAGCAGTCGCGGTGGCAGTGTGACCACGGCGCCCACTCCGTCAGCTCACAGTCGCCTTCGCACGGCACGTAGCAGCCGTCCTGCAGAAATTTACATGTATAGTGAACAAACAGTGACAGCTGGTCTTTGGTAGTCACTGAATTTCAGTTACTTTTCCCACACTTTGCTGAGTCTGTACTCTTGGAATTATTGACTGGTGGCGCTAGACTCACCCTGGTGTTGAGGTCCAGTGCGCGGGCCAGGTAGGGCCAGGTGTGTCCCCCGACGTGCACCAGTGCCAGGCACAGGTTGGAGTCCACCGCCTGACCTCCGGACCCACGCACGACACGTTTCTCTCGACGTAACCGTGGCCGCAGCTTCCGCCCTGGAAACATCACTCAAGTCAGCACGAACTCACTTAGGGCGCTCACACACACACACACACACACACACACACACACACACACACACACACACACACACACACACACACACACACACACACAGAAGCAATTACAAGCCATATGTAGACACCAGGTATTTTTATGCATTAGACACAGGATCGTCGTGTACCTGCAGGTGGCACTGTGACCACGGCCCGCGTTCCCAGGTGTAGCAAGGAATGGCGGGGCAGGGGCGGGTCTCCTGCAGAAGGGATGGACAAGGCCGCCCGGACTCACTGGGGTTGACAGACAGGAATCTGCGACGGGTCATCTCTCCCGCTGTGGAGAAAATACTATATTACTGTACGTATTCATTTGTTGCTATAAAATTTGTATGCTGAGGCACAGTGGTCATTGCAAACACACACACACACGTACACTGTCTCTCTCTCTCTCTCTCTCTCTCTCTCTCTCTCTCTCTCTCTCTCTCTCTCTCTCTCTCTCTCTCTCTCTCTCTCTCTCTCTCTCTCTCTCTCTCTCTCTCTCTCTCTCTCTCTCTCTCTCTCTCTCTCTCATATGGCAGCAAAACTCACGGTTCTCCCCGCACGAACACTTGGAGTCATCCCACAGCATCCAGGAGGTCACCTCGCAGTCGATGGGACAGTCCACGTAGCACCAGGTCTCTGAGGGCGACGGCCGAGTGTCTCGCGGACACCTCCTACAGATCACAGTGTTATGAGGAAGCGCCAGGCTGGACTGATTGAGGTGGCGAATAAATGACTGATCATCATTATCAACTTGCCCTGAATGGACGTGAATAAATGTACCTGGAAGATGTTATGATATCCCCGAGGACTCACCATTCCGGCACAGCCACGCCGTCCGACCTGAGGCACGTGACGGGCCGATTCCTGACGCCCTCGCCGCAAGGGGAGAGACCCAGCGGGACACAGGAGGTCCAGTTGCCCACGTGCCAGCTGTACTGCCAACAGGAGACTCCTTGAACACACGGCTCCTCCTCCTTCAGGGGTGGGCAGGGCTCTCCAGTTGACATTGGCCTTCGCACCACCTGACGATGCCTACTCCTGATGTGTTCCGAGCAGCCCTGTGGAGGTACAGCGTTATCCACTGAATCTCCCTGAACACGGTGTGTGCTGGGCAGGGCAGTCACATTCTCCTGTACTGGAGATTACTGACACACAAAGGCGTTCTGTGCGAGAGACTTGACTTTGATACTAATGGGAAGGATAATAAAAGATAAGCGAGGGAGTGAGGGAAGAAGGTGGCGTGGGAGAATTTTCTAGAAAGAGAGAATTATTGAATACCAGGAATTTATGACACAATTTTCTATAACGGAAATCTTAAGAAGGAAAAGCCTGGCAAAGACTCTCACAGATGGGCCATTTGATCTCACTTCATATCTGGGAATAAGGCTTTCAGAGTGAACACGAGGTGCTGCTAGCGGCTTCTCACCGTCGGGCACGGCGACCACGCAGACCAAGAGGACACCACACACTGACCGGGGCAGGACACGCGGCACCCCTGCTGGGTGTGGGGGCGCAGGGCCGCGTCACAATCACTGTGGGACACTTCTTGTTTCAGACCCGTCAGTGTTTGCTTCATGCATCTGGAGGAAGAACACATGAATATTTTGTATTTTGTATTCCTTTACCAGCATGAATGGTTTCCAAGTATTTCCCAATGTAATGTATCTTTCATTAATATAACTTGATATCTTACCACGCAGGGTATAAAAACAAGAATATTCCACGGAATGTTTGAATGATATCACGAGTATTCACGCGTGGAAAGGGAACCGGAGTTTGAGACGTGTGTGTGTGTGTGTGTGTGTGTGTGTGTGTGTGTGTGTGTGTGTGTGTTTGTGTGTGTGTCGTCAATTGTCTCGTACGTCTCAGTCTGCTAACGACTCTGTGTGCCATCTGGCGATGCACAGTTACCTGATGCTGCGGGTTTGTGTTCCGTCACCACAATCCTTCTCTCCAGCCACCAGACACTCTGACCAGCCGCCAGGCACCCACTCAGAGCTGCACGACCCCCAACAGGCGCGCCGCTGCTGCGCCTCGGGGCAGGGACGTCCTCCCCACAGACTGGGCTCGAGAACCTGTCATGCGGAACAAAGTTAATTACGCTCTCATCAGCTCCTGGCATCAAAAACATATATTCGAAATCCTGCGGCGTAAAGTAAATATATCAGATGGAAACTTCATTCTCCTGCACTGTGAAATGAATAACTAATGAAATGAACGTAGATGAGATATTATTATTTGCATATGTTGAGAATGAATGTCATACTAAATATGAGAGAGAGAGAGAGAGAGAGAGAGAGAGAGAGAGAGAGAGAGAGAGAGAGAGAGAGAGAGAGAGGAATCCACATTACGCTTTTTATCCTTCATGTTATCCACCTTTCTGTTCCTGTACTGTATCCCTGCGCCGCAGGAAGCGTTGCAGGCACTCCAGGTGCCCCAGGGGCCCATGCGGCAGTCTGAGGGGCACTCCACCATGCAGGGCTCCTCCTTCAGGCCGGCGTGGTTGCAGGAGCTAGACGGTGCAAGACAATCAGTAACAGTAAAGCTGAGGTCCGTATTCTGAAAGCTCTCTCAAGACTGTTTCTCCTGTTAGTATTGTAGAAATTTTGTTAATCAGTCACTACAACCACAAAAGAAAAAATCCTTAAAACCCAGTGTCACCTCATTTATTCTTTTAAAAGTAGTGGAGGTGAGGAGCAGAAGTATTTCAAAATATGGACCTAAGACTGCGCAAACTCCCGAAGTCTTTCTGTATCAATATGAAGACGGAATTTTAGCATCGAACTGTGCAGGGATTGCTACACATGTAAGAATAATTCTAATCCCTCTAAGCCAAAGCTCACCTGGGATGCGCCAGAACACCGTCGTCTCTCGTGCACAGGAGCGCCTGGTACCTCTTGCCCACACCGCAAAGGCCCGCCCCGTTTCTCGGCCCCGGAACTCCTGCTGCTGCCGCCATCGCCGCCGCCACCTCCTCGTCCTTGGTCACCTCACCCACAATGCAGGTGGACCACGGACCCGCCGGCGTGGAGTAAAAGTTGTGACACCGACACTCGCGCGACTCCCGAAGTGTTAAGTTGCGACACTCAGGATTGCTTTCTGTTGCATCTGCGGGGTAAACAGAGCAGGAAAGGTTACTGAAATGGTGACCTGGTGATACTTAAAGGATGATGAAATGTGAAGACAGTGATGGCAATAATGCAAGTCCATTCAGCGTGAACTGAACAGGAAAAGTTATTTGAATGGTGATTTGGTAAAATATAAAGTGAATGTAGGAAATAATGAAAAATAAAGGTAATAATATGACATAAAGACAGTAACGGCCACCTCTGCCGTGAACCGAAAAAGAAAAATTATTTTAAAATAGTAAACTGATAAGAATGTAAAGTGAATGTACGAAATATTGAAAATCATGGCTAAATAAGTGAATGATATAATTTTTAGACAGTGATGGCCGTAATACAAATCCATCTGTGGCATGAACCAAATAGAAGAGAATATATTGAATAGTTAACTAATAAATCTGTAAAATTATTGAGCAAATGAGTGCGTGAAATGATGAATTACGACGAAAGAAAAGAATCATATATTATTTAGACAGTGAAGGCTTAATACAAATCCATCTATGGCGTGAACCGAGAAGGGAAAGTTATAATTAATAGTAAGCTGACAAATTTGTAAAATGAATACACGAAGTAATGAAAGCAGAGAATTATATAATGTTAAGACAGTGATGGCTGTAATACAAGTCATATGTGGCGTGAACCTAGCAGGAGAGTGAAGACTATATAGTAAATGGCAAAATGATAAATACGAGTATGTAAAGTAAATGCACGAAGTAATGAACAAAGAAGGGAATAATACAATACGTTGACAGTGATTGAGTAATGTACACTGATAAATATGTAATCTTAATGCACGAAATAATGAAGAAAGAGGGGAATTATATAATATTAAGAGAGTGATGGCCGCAGTGCAAGTCTTCTGGTGTTGATGAAATGCCAGCCAAACATTTCAACTTGTCCTTTGAAGCTGTCCGCGGCTCAGGGAACTATTGGATGTCCGCGGCTCGCTATTGTGGCGACTCTTGCTGACTTGAGAGGCGCCGCTGACACCTTGACAGTCTGGCGGCAGCTGTGGAGACGCAACTCCATCGCCAAACTTGAGTGGATGTGGAAATGGAGTTAATTTTTTCCTTTATTTATTTATTTATTTTTTTCTGCACGTTCTTTTTTTGGTGTTTGAAAAAAAAAAGTCACTGCCCAGTAATTCCGCTCACTGCCCAATAATTCCGCTATCTCTTTTTCTGCTACAAGTGCGAGTTTTGTTGGTGCCAGAAAAAAAATAATAATAAACTATGGCACGACTATTATGTTACTTCTTTTTAGCTTGATGGTAGTGTATATGTGAATGTTTATGTGCTAATACATTGTTTGTAAGATATACAGGCTCTCACATTATAGGCTAATAATCATACTACATCGTTTTTAGTTAGATGGCAGCTTATATATGATTTTTAATGTTTTTTTTTTTATTATTATAGTTAGACATACCGTAAACGTTGTTCGTACTGTATGCAGGCTTGAAAATAATACATTGAGGAGTGCTTGTCTTTAAGTCTATTACAGATAACATCATTCCCGTCCCCACCACCACCACCACCACCACCACCACACCTAATCGACACCGCCTTTGTTCTTCCTTCCCCAACTCGTCACAAAGGGACGCTCGCAGCCCCATGGGAGGGGGACGAGGGAAGATGGAAGGGAGACAGAAAAGATGGGGAGCGGAGGAGATACCTTATGAAGTCTGTCTCTCCTGTCTTTGAATTATTTGTAACTTTATAAGAACTTGCAACATAGACTGAGTGTTGTCTCCTTCAGTTCAAGAAACTTATTTTAAGGTTCGCTGTCTGTCTGACAAACTTTTCTTTTGTGACTTGTTGGAACTTGTTTAAAGAATAGATAGTGGACTTGTCAGGCGACGTGGCGGAGGATGTGAAGACTTCATGACGGGAAAACAAATGGATGCTTTGTATTGGGTCGTATCTCACCCCTCGAGTGTGTGCGTGTGTGTGTGTGTGTGTGTGTGTGTGTGTGTGTGTGTGTGTGTGTGTGTGTGTGTGTGTGTGTGTGTGTGTGTGTGTGTGTGTGTGTGTGTGTCGCCCGGCTAGCAGTGCACAAGTTCCCTTTGCGTGGGAGTTACTGATTCACCGCAATCCAAGTTGGACACTCATCCCAACACTGTCAAAGTTGCTCACAGGGTCCTGCACTTTTATGTTCTAGGGACACTGGTGCTGCTGAAATATTGTGTTCCGCAGGTAACTCGATATAATATATATATATATATATATATATATATATATATATATATATATATATATATATATATATATATATATATATATATATATATATATATATATATATATATATATATATATATACAGTGAGAGAGAGAGAGAGAGAGAGAGAGAGAGAGAGAGAGAGAGAGAGAGAGAGAGAGAGAGAGAGAGAGAGAGAGAGAGAGAACCCACCAAGGAGTTGTCTCTTCCTGACGGAGGCGGTGCCGCAGGGCGGCCTTGCAGGGCACGGTGTCCAGGACGACCATGAAGAGAGGACACAGGGTCGCGTGCAGTCCACGTGGCACTCCACGCTGCTCTCCGGCACCATGGTCTTGCCCAGCAGGCATTGGGTTGGCTCCACCACCTGACCCGCGGCGTCAACACACTCGACACCTGCGGGAGGACGTGCCATTAGTGTTGTCTCGGGGATTGTGGCGAGCAGTGGATCGAGGACTCAGCGCTTGCATAAGAACATGGTATTGTGGTGGACTAAGAAATGCTTGACATAAGTCGCTTCAAGATGATAATGGCGCGAGGGGAAGAGAGTTTGCTGTCAGGAGTGTTGGGTTAGGCAGTGATAGGGACACGTACGTCGCACCCTGAAGCCCTTGCCGCACTCCACGTCATCGGCGAGGGCGCAGCGTGACCACGGTCCGGTGCGCCAGTGGTGGGTGGTGCAGGTGACCGGGGCGTGGGCGCAACCTCGCTCCTCGTGCAGCACCGGACAGGGATTCCCGCCCTCACTCGCCTCCACTAGGATGCGCCGCCACCGCCGCTGCGTGGACGCCACCAGCACCCCGTCTGCGGCGAGGGGGGAGATGGAATGTCAGGGGCATGTGGCGGAGAACATCATATGTTTGTCTGGTAACTTTTGGTGCCTGATTAATGTTTGCTCTTAAATATGCCAACTTTTAGAAAGTGTGGTGTTTGCGGCCTGCACTATCATCACTTGAGTTTTTCATTAAATCCAAAGTTGTAGATGGCGTGAACTCCTCGCCGCGTGTGGCGTCGTTAGTGGCTGCGTGGCTCACCCATGGGGCAGGGATCCGGGGCCAGGCAGGGAGACCAGCCGCTCCAGGAGGTGACGGTGCAGGCGGTGCCACACGACACCTCGCACGCCCGCTCTACATCAGGGCGAGTCATGCCACTACATCTGACGGGGGAAGGGAAGGGTGAGAAATGAAGGACGTAATTAGTTAAAAACGAAGGCGATTTAGAGCCTTCATGGGACTCGTGGCACTGTACCGTGGGCTTCCTTGCCTGTATGAGGGGAGGGTGTTGTTGAGGTGGTCACGACAGTAGAGTTCGCGGGTCTGGCGGCCAGGCCCACACACGGCGCGAGAGGGCAGACTGCACCGCCCCCAGGGTCCTGGTGACCACGCCGCGCCGCCGCACGGTTCCACACGGCACGTCTCCACCTGCGTCAGCTCGTCAGGAGGGGGACACCCTTTGCCTCCTGCGGTGGCGGGGGGAGAGAAAGGAATGTTTTTTTTTCATTTAAAATGATTAAATAATTACTCCCCGAAGTCTTTCTAGTGGCGTGCCTTATTTCATTCATCATTCGTATCCTGCAGGTAATGTATTCTTTAAAGCACTTTTATTCAAGTCACCCAGGCGTCAGGGAGCTGTGGCGGGTGAATGCTAACCTTAATACAAATATTGTTGGTATATCGCCCGCGAAACACTCTAGGCCTGAGGTACACACCTGGGCCAGGGGGCGCCACCACGCTGGTGTTCCTCTGAGTGTAGCCCACATGCAGCTGACTGGCGCACGGCCGTGAGCAGGGCGACCACGGCGACCATGACCCCGTCACGCAGTCGTAGGAACACGGCACGTAGCACTCCTGGCTCCTGGGCGCCGCCCCCAGCTCAGCCTCACACTCCTCGGGGGGTGTCGGGGCCTGCGGGAGGCAGCACAACTTACTGGATCATGAATGTTTATTAATATATGTACTTAACCTCATAACATATCATTGTAATTACCGTGAACCATTGCATCTTGCTTGTTACCTCGTTCAAACAGATATGAGTAATATTTCCTCTTAATACACTCATTAATAATAATGTTGTTCAGTATTAGACCTTCAAAATTACAAGACATGCAAAGAGATAAAGTATTAAGGACTCACGCCGGCACTGTCGAGGCAGGAGGCGTTGCGGAGCTGGTAGCCGATGCCGCAGGAGTGTGCAGGGTTGGTGAGGAGGCAGGCTGACCAGGGCCCCATCACCCACTGGTGGCACTGCGCCTCGTGACACTCGCTCTGTTCCTCCAGCGGCGGGCACTCAGCACCTCCCGGGCTCGGCGTCACCACCACTTGCCGCCGACGCCGCCGAAACCCTGCCAAGGCAGGAGAAGTCAGGACCAGACACGCCCACGGACCATCATACACACACACACACACACACACACACTGAGCACTGAGCGCGCGCGCGCTCAGCTTTACAGACCGTATCATTTCTGCGTTAAATTTTTACATGACATATGTGATTCCTTAATGGCAATAAACTAAAACAAACTAAACTAAACCCTCCTTCACACAGACACAGACATTCCCTGCCACACAATCATACCCACGCTCCTTCACACATTGAGACACACACACACACACACACACACACACACACACACACACACACACACACACACACACACACACACACACACACACACACACACACACACACACAGACGTGAACACCTACACCTGCAGAACACGACTCACTCTTCAGCTCGTCATGTGCTGTCACCCTTAGCTACACTTTACACAGGCAGACTTTCTTTCATCCTCCATCGATCCTTCCCCTGCCCCTACCTGGCGTGGCGGGCGGAGGGTAGGCCGTACAGTCAGTGGGTGTACAGATGCCCCAGGCTGACCAAGGCCCCACCTGGCAGTCCCGCTCGCACCCCACCTCACACCTGTCCAGGAAAATAATAAAGTGAATAAGTAAGGAAATGAATGAATAAATTAATATGCATGTAGATGAAGCCGATTTCCTCTTGTCAGAATTTGTTAACGCAAAAATGTATGTACATGTCACTTTTATGTTTAATAGATAGAGACACGAATGCTTGTCTTTCAGCACTTTTCTCTCTCTTCCACAACTGTAAGCGAACTATTTTTCATATTTTGCGCGGTTTGAAAAGTGATATGAACACAAAATTACGTTTTGATAATGTGTGCACATCTCACGTGTACGTGGACCTTACTTACCTTTCAGCACTTTTCTGTCTTCCTTTTTCTCATATTTTATCACGTTCAAAAATTTACATCAAAACACACAAGAAAGAAAAAAAATAGGTTTGGATAATGTATGTATACCTCACTTCATCTTTAGTACACTGAAAAATAACAGTATACATCTTTTATCACAAATTTTCTCTCTCTTCCCTCGACTTCATTTTCTTATTTTTCGTTATGTCAGAAAATACATATTACCACAAAATGTCTGTACATCTCCCCTCTTCATGGACCGAGATACAGATACTTACATTTCACCACCTTTTCTCTCTCTCCTTCTTTCTCTTCCCCCTGTGCAAAAGGCGCCAGACACTTTATCATCACAATGCGGGGAGCTGTGAGAACGGCAATTACTTTCCTATTGTTTCCTCCCCAGGACTTGCCACTTTAAGAGACCATTACCAAGATGCTCTCAAAACTTGGAAAGGCAGTAAATTCCCGTGTATTGCTTTAATTTCTGAGAAGGCAATTCCCTTTTGTTTATATACGTAGCATTGTAACTCTAACTTTTGTCCAGAATAATAAGATAAATGGAATAACAGCGCATTCTTTTTGTTCTTCCAGGTGAGAATCTGACACACCTGTCCACCACTCTGACACTCCTGTCTGACGGTGAGAAAACCTGGGAGAGAGAGAGAGAGAGAGAGAGAGGAGAGAGAGGAGAGAGAGAGAGGAGAGAGAGGAGAGAGAGAGAGAGAGAGAGAGAGAGAGAGAGAGAGAGAGAGAGAATAATACGAGCAATAAAAACTGAAATATTAGTGAAAACAGTCCAAGAGAGAGAGAGAGAGAGAGAGAGAGAGAGAGAGAGAGAGAGAGAGAGAGAGAGAGAGAGAGAGAGTTGTATATAGTTTTAACACATTTTCGTATAATCAAATATATTTTTTACTTCATCATAATACACTAAGGTTATGTATTACCTTTAAAAGAGGAGACACACGATAATGCACTTTAGATAAAAAAAAAAGTAAATAAAAATAAACAAAAAAGACAGACAGAGACAATTGACAAGTTATATTCCTTTACAAATGAACCCCAAAATTCAGGTCTCCCCCCCAGATCACATCTTGGCAGTGACCATAAGACAGGTTTACTTCAGCATTCCATCACGGCGGGGACCCCAATAGATAATGGAGGCTTCGTTCTTCCTTACACTGACCTCTCGAATTTCCGAGACAGGAGGGGAGAGAGAGAGAGAGGAGGAAGGAGAAAGTATGAGGAGGGATAAAGAGTAAGTGTAAGGAGGATATTGGAGAAAAGAATGAGAAGAGAGAAAACGAGGAAAGGGAATAAGGAAAGAAGTTGGCAAGAGGACAGGAGAGAGAAAGGAAGGGAGGGAAAAGACTAGGGGAAGAGCAGTCTGTTACAGGAAGAAGGGGGGGAGCTGGAGGAGCAATAAATGGGAAAAAAAAAGGGGTGAGGTCCGGCGCTTACCAATATCCAACGATTATTCGCTAGGGGTCAATAACGCCAGAGGTGCCATAAAAAGAACTGTCCTCTCACCCACTCTCCCTCCCTCTCCCTCTCTCCGTCTCCCCCCCTCTCCCCCTATTCCTCTTGCGCCTCTTCTTAAACCATTCCATTCTCTCCCTCTCCCTCTCTCTCCCGTCTCTGCAACACCATTTGTCCTTCGCTGTCAAATACATTCCTGCAGGAGACTGACGCCCTTGGGTGCTGAGTATCGGCACCGGGAGAAGGGAAGGAGAAGGAAGAGAAGGAGGAGAAATTTGATGAAAAGAAAGGGAAAGAGGGAAGGTAACGAGGGGTATGGAGGTAAGGAGGCAAAGAAAAGGAGAGGTTTGATGGAAAAGAGGAGGGAAAAGAGGGAAGGTAACGAAGGGATATGAAGGAAAGGAAGGGAAGGAGAGAGGATTTTGATGGAAAGGAGCGACGGAAGGAGGGATATGGAGGAAAGGGAGGGAAGGTGCTGTGTTCCGTCACTTTTACCGCTGCTGACGGAGGCACGGGCGGGGGAAGAAGTTTAAATTGCGTTGGCTTAAATCACAGGCGATCGCTCACAGGCTGGTTTGGTCACAGCGGAAATGTGCTCGTGTCCCCCGCGCCATGGAAGAAGGATGGACGGGAAATTGACGGGCCCTTGTGGAGGAGGAAAAGACGGAAATAAAGAAGAAAGAAATGAAGTATTTTTCCCGCTGAATAATACTAGATATGTACGTGTGTTGTTTAGTATTATTTTTCCTGTTATTCCCGCACCAGGGAGGAAAGATGGAAGGGAAAGTGGTGGTGCCCTTGTGGAGGAGGAAAATACAGGACGAACGAAGGAAAGGAAAATGTATAGTCACATAAAACTAAGTATTTCGCTCTCAGTGTATATAATGTATGATATTTAATATTTATTCCTTGTATTTCCCTCGTGAAGGAAGGAGGGAAGGGAAACTGATGGGCCTTTCTGGAAGAGGAAAAAGACGGGGAGAATGAAGGAAAGAAAAAGTACAATACAATGTAATAGAACTATATATTTTCCTTTCAATGTACGTATGTTCTTTAATCATTTTCCCTGCACTTCCTTCGCGAAGGAAGAGAGAGGGAAAAGGAAACGAGAAGAACGAAGGAAAGGAAAAAAAAAAGTAAAGCGATCACAGAATAAAAACAAAAATATTTCCCTTTCAATGTATACGAGTATATCTCCCTTAACATTCTTTCCCTTGCATTTCAGGCCATCACGAGGAATCAATTTTTTTCCCCTCCACTGCATATGTTTCAACTTATTTTCCTTGACTTTATTTCTTCTCGATATTTTATGGCCTTCATATGTGGCACTCCTTTCGAGGGGGAAGGGACGGGGGGCGGGTCTCCCCTTGAGGACGACATACTAGATGACCTCCACATATCAGGCTGGAGGAGGGATTGGAGGAGGAGGAGGAGGAGGAGGAGGGAAGAGAGGAGGAGGAGGAGGAGGAGGAGGGAGATCAGAGGAGGTTGGATGTGGTAAAGAAGATGGAGGAAAAAATAACTATAAAAAAGACGTCATGAAGAGGAATAATTCTCGTAATGATAAATAGTGATGGTAGTTGTAGTAGTAGTAGTAGTAGTAGTAGTAGTAGTAGTAGTAGTAGTAGTAGTAATAGTAGCTGCAAGAATCAGGCCTACATGTAGCAGTCCCTGTATGTAGTAGTAGTCACTCTAACACGAATGGTGATAGTAGTAGTAGTAGTAATTGTTGTTGTTGTAGTAATACGGTAATTTGTGCATCTACTACTACTACTACTAATACTACTACTACTACTACAACTACTACTACTACTACTACTACTACTACTACTACTACTACTACTACTACTACAATTCCTTAATAAAGCAACTAGCTATAATGATCTGTATAATGCCAACACTATGAGGATGAAGACAGCAAGTTGAAACACCAGATGAAAAAAATAAAATAAATAAATCAATAAAAAAATCATGATAACTCTGAATGAATATGAGATGATTGATTACAAAATTTAAAACGGAGCACGAAATAAGACTACAATACGAATACAATACGATTTTTTTACCAAATACATAAAATCTAAAATAGAATTGCAGAAAAAAATAAGAGAAGTAAACAAGTAAAAAAGTGAGTGATAGAGGAAAGAAAGAAGAGAGAGAGAGAGAGAGAGAGAGAGAGAGAGAGAGAGAGAGAGAGAGAGAGAGAGAGAGAGAGAGAGAGAGGTCTGAAGGTGTGTGGCTGAGTGAAAGGGAAGAAAGGAGAGGAGGGAGGGAGGGAGGGAGGGAGAGTAGAGTGAGAGTCAACAGGAGACAACACCGGCTGATTGAGTTCCTGAGAGTTGAATAAAAGTCTTGGGATTCTTTAGGCGAAGGACGAGGAGGAAGAAAAGGAAGGTGATGATGATGGGAAGGAGGAGGTAGAGGTGTAGGAGAAGGAGGCTGAAGAAAATGACGAGGAAGAAGAGGAGATAGAAGGAAGAGGTGGACAGGAAAGACGAGTATGAAGATAAATTAGAGAAGGAGATTAAATGAATGGGGGAGGAATGAGAAGGAAGAGGAGGAGAAGGAAGACGAGGAGGAAAAAAGAGAGGACAAGGATGAAAATGAGGAAGAAAAGGAAGAAAATTAGGAGTAAATTGTACAAATTAATTAATAAAATAGCGGTTCATACTTTTAATTGTGGCGTAGTAAAGATTTTTTGATGATAGGAATTAATCTTGTGGTGTAAAAGAGAGAGAGAGAGAGAGAGAGAGAGAGAGAGAGAGAGAGAGAGAGAGAGAGAGAGAGAGAGAGAGAGAGAGAGAGAGAGAGAGAGAGAGAGAGAATGTTCTACGTAATTTGCATAAAGATTCCAGTTCTTTCTCTTAATATCACCGTCTCTGTACGATGAGTGGGGGACCAGGGGTGGAGAATCAAGACTCTAACCAGTGGAGGGGAGGAGAGGACCACGGAGGGACGGAGGAGGACATGTTTACAGCGGCAGAGGGAAGGCGGCGCGGAGACTGAGGAAGGAGGCGAGATACAAGAAATTGAATTATCCCACAACCACTAGACCAGAGGAAGGGACTTGCCGATGTAAAGAAAAAAAGAGAGAGAGAGAGAGAGAGAGAGAGAGAGAGAGAGAGAGAGAGAGAGAGAGAGAGAGAGAGGAGATGAAGATAAGGTGATGTGTATGTGTGTGTGAGAGAGAGAGGCATAGAAGTAGCGGTGGTGGTGGTGGCGGTGGTGATTCAGGTCTGAGCACATTCAGGGCCACACAGAGTCTTCCGCTGGCGGGCAAACACGAGGAGGAGGGCGGCACTGACTCCCCTCTCGCCCCTTGTGTACTGATGGCAGGCGTGTTTGAGCAGCGGGGGCCTCGGCAGCCAGAGATAAAGCGTTTTCAAGAGCCGTTTAGAGTCCCGAGGTAAACGTTTCTCCACGCTAACCTCCTTGAGCCTTGCCTGATGAAGTGCTCGGTGGCGGTGGTGGTGGTGGTGGTGCTGCTCGTGGTGGCGGTGGTGGTGGTGGTGGTGGTTGGCGCCGCTAGGGATCAGCGTGACGGGAAACACAAATAAAGACCAAAGGGGAAACACTGACTGAGGCTTTTGTGCACCTCATGATTATACTTCCGTGAGTGAGATTACGGATTAGTCTGGCTGTGTGTGTGTGTGTGTGTGTGTGTGTGTGTGTGTGTGTGTGTGTGTGTGTGTGGCAGGGTGAATCACGCGATATCAGTGTCTGTGTTTCTTCTCTATATTGTGTCCCTCTATTCGTTGTCTTTCGTCACCCATCCCATCACCGCTTCCTTTGTCTCTTCCTTCTCCCTCCTCTTCCTCATTCCTCTTCCTTTCATTCAATACCTTTTTCCTCTCCTTTCCCTCCCTTCCTCTCACTCCTTTGTTGTGTTCTGTTGTGTTCTCTCCTTGTACTTCTACGTTATCTCTTCCTACTTTTTCTTTCTACTTTTTCTCCTCCACTTCATCTCCTTTCCTCCCTGTTGTCTTTACTAGCTGACACACTCTCTTTCTCTCCCTCTCCCTACTGTTAGTTCATTGTCTTGTATCCTTTTCTCTCCTCTCCCTCTCCCTCTCTCTCTCTCTCTCTCTCCAGCCTTACTACTTCACTCCCTGTTCTCTTTCTGTTTCATAGTTTATTTGTGGCAAGAGTTTGAGGAGAAAGTCACTTCACTGCAAGCTCCCTAAAAAAAAAGCGAAAATAGAGAGAAACAAAGAATACGCCTAGAAAATCTCTCTCTCTCTCTCTCTCTCTCTCTCTCTCTCTCTCTCTCTCTCTCTCTCTCTCTCTCTCTCTCTCTCTCTCTCTCTCTCTCTCTGTGCGTCCAGTGTCCTCGTTTCTTGTCTTTGTTGATCCGTAACTTCTATTATTTTTACCCCCGTGCTATTTCTTGCCGAGGTGAGGGCGGCGACATCCCTCTCAAAAAAGCTTCATCCCTTGTTATTTTCGCGCTTGACATTTTTTTCAGCTGCTCCGTGTGTGGTGACGAGACTCGGGCTGGAAAACTATTGGGGAGGATCAGCCTATCGCGTGCTGCAGCCACCCACCCCATGGAGGCTGAACACTACACTCCCTTTGAGCCTGTGTGTGTGTTGGTGTGTGTTGTTGTTGTTGTTGTTGTTGTTGTTGTGTAGGTGTGTGCGTGTGCTTCTCTTGCTTTCTTCTCCTCTCTTTTAGTTTCGCTATTTGACTCATACCTGTTAATTAGATAAGTTGCTGAACAATTATAAAAGTTGTATTCTTTATGTTAATGTTTTGAGTCTAGATGCTTAACTTTACTCATACATCCCCTCTCTTT
>NC_087168.1:15774649-15779649 GCF_035594125.1 Scylla paramamosain
AAGAACAAAGGTGAAAGTTGTGAGAAGTTAAGAATAGGAAGTGGAAAACAAAAGAAAAGTAAAGACAGCAATAAAATGAGGGGAATTTGAAGAATATGACTAAAAGAAAAAAAAAAAGAAAAGACGGCCATTAAAGAAAGTGATCAATTGATGCAAAGAAAATAAGAAGAGAAAATTAAAGAAAAAAAAACATAGAACGTGAGTTGGAAAGCAAACAAAAGCAAAGAAATAAAAAAAAAGAGAAACTGGAGGAGAGGCAGAGGAGAGGAAGAGGAGAACAGAAAGGCAAGAAAAGACGGTCATTAAAGAAAGCGAACGATAATATAAAAAAAGAGAGAGAAAATGAAGAAAAAAAGCATAGAACATGAACTGGAAAGCAAGGAAAAATAAAGAAATTAATAAAATAAACTACAGGAGAGGCAGAGGAAGAGGAGGAAGAAGAGGAGAAGAGAAGAGAGCAAGATATACGAGTACTGAGATATATATTGACGCTTCATGAATAGTTGCGAGAGAAGCGGAATGTGGGAAGACTTGAATTCCAGAGAGAGGAGAGGAGAGGAGTGGGAGGATCTTCTGAAAGGGAGAGCGAATGACAAAAAAGAACAAACAGGAAAGTGGATGAGGTATGGTTATACGTGAGAAGGGAGTGCGGAATTTTGAGCAGGCGAGAAGAGGAATGGAAAGAGACGTGAAGAAGGATATTTGACAAGGAGGAGGAGGAGGAGCAGTAGGAGGAGGGGGAGGGGGAGGAGCAGAAGGAGGAGGAGGAGGAGGAAGTAGTAGTAGTAGTATTAGTAGTAGTAGTAGAAGAGAAATAATAATAATAATAATAATAATAACAATAATAATAATAATAATAATAATAATAATAATAATAATAATAACAATAATAATAATAATAATAATAATAATAATAATAATAATAATAATAATAAAGAAAAGAAAAGGAGGAGGAAAAGAAAAAGAAGGCCAAGACGAAGGAGAAGAAAAAGAAGACCAACAACAAAACAACAACAACGACAACAACAACAACAACAACAACAACAACAACAACAACAACAACAACAACAACAACAACAACAACAACAACAACAGACAGAGAGAGAGAGAGAGAGAGAGAGAGAGAGAGAGAGAGAGAGAGAGAGAGAGAGAGAGAGAGAGAGAGAGAAAGCGAAGAAAGGATAAGGAGAGAAGGAGAATAAAGAGGAGGCCCCGCTCGTGCCCGCGTCCCCCAAAGTTGCTGCAAACGAGTTTCTTGAAGTCAGTTTTAGAGCACAGTTTTCCCAGCTTCAATTTACATTCAGTGTGCTTGTTGGTAAAAGGACGAAGAATATTTTGCGGCTAAAAATTCTCAGTGGCCCAAATAAAAAAATATAAAAAAAAACTAGTGAACTCGCGACTCAAGTAAATTGGAGAAAGAGAGAAAGAGTGAAAAAAAAGGAAACATAGCTATTGTCTTTACGTTTTTCTCTTTCTCTTTCTCTCTCTGTTTCAAAAAGATGAGTCACATTGCCTTTTCATTAGTATTCACTGTTATTGTTTATTTTGTGTTAGTGGCTGTAAGTAAATGTTCAGAGTGTTGTTCTCTTTACATGTTCATTGTATTTTGGCATTTTGGTAATTTTCTTTCGGAGTTCACGAAGTTTCTGGGAGATAACATGAAAGTACCTGGAGAAAGAGAGTGAGGGGAAAAAGAAAACCACCTCATTTACTTTATTTTTCCTTTTCCTCTATTTCTGTCGACGAACTAATCGTATTTCAGTATTTTGCTCATATTGTCTCTTCTAGTTTCCAGAAGATAAGAAAGAATGTACGAAGAAAAAGAGACAGAAAAATAACTACTATCTACTTCTCTCTCTCTCTCTCTCTCTCTCTCTCTCTCTCTCTCTCTCTCTCTCTCTCTCTCTCTCTCTCTCTCTCTCTCTCTCTCTCTCTCTCTCTCTCTCTCTCTCTCTCTCTCTCCAGCTCTCTTTTCGTGTTCATTATATTTCAGTACTTTGCTCATATTTCCTCTTGTAGTTCTCAGGAAATTAAGAATAATGTACTAGGAAAAATAGAAAGGGAATAAATAGCTACTGACTTTATTCTCTCTCTCTCTCTCTCTCTCTCTCTCTCTCTCTCTCTCTCTCTCTCTCTCTCTCTCTCTCTCTCTCTCTCTCTCTCTCTCCGTATTTTGGTCACATTTTCTCTCTTAGTTTTTAGAAGATAAAGAATGAAAATGTTTTACTGGAGCTACATAATTATCGTGCACACTTTCCAGTCGCTGTCTCGGGTTTCCCTTAAAGGCGCTTACTGCTTAATGAGGACAAAAGACGAGTAGTGTGCTTGTCAGGGAAAAATATTGTAAGAAACTGGAATACTACAGTGAAATTGGTAATGGGCTTTCATCACACAGATAGACAGACAGACAGACAGACAGACAGACAGGCATCACCACACACACTTGTCGATTCATGATTCTCAATATTACTGGTTTTATTTCTATTTTTATTTTGTTATTTTTGTTTGTATGCATTTTCAGTGTTATATGTAAAGTCTCTCTGTCTGTCTGTCTGTCTGTCTGTCTGTCTGTCTGTCTGTCTGTCTGTCTGTCTGTCTGTCTGTCTGTCTGTCTGTCTGTCTGTCTGTCTGTCTGTCTGTCTGTCTGTCTGTCTGTCTGTCTCTCTCTCTCTCTCTCTCTCTCTCTCTCTCTCTCTCTCTCTCTCTCTCTCTCTCTCTCTCTCTCTCTCTCTCTCTCTCTCTCTCTCTCTCTCTCGTCTAGTTAATACATTTATGGCGACACCACGTAATTTGGAGTATTTGCATATTCATTACAACATTAGACCCAAGCGTTGGTCGGTCATTAGCGGCGATAGCACTGACGGATGGGCTTGCAATGCCTTTTCTCTCTCTCTCTCTCTCTCTCTCTCTCGTTTTGCTTTTCTATATCTGTTTCTCTGTTTCTCAACTTTACTAACTGGCTGTTTCTCTAGTTTGCTTCCCACTTGTTCGTTCGTTTGTTTGTTTGTCTGTCTCTGTGTTTGCCTGTGATTCTGTCTGTCTGTCTGTCTGTCTGTCTGTCTAGTTGGCTGTCTGTGTATATGTTTGATTGTCTTTCGTTCTTTCTGTTTGTGCAGTTGTCTTGCTGTGTGTATGTTTGCCTTTCTGCCTGTCAATCTGTCAGTCTGCTTTTGTAGGAGGTTTGTTGAACGACTCTCTCTCTCTCTCTCTCTCTCTCTCTCTCTCTCTCTCTCTCTCTCTCTCTCTCTCTCTCTCTCTCTCTCTCTCTCTCTCTCTCGGAAGCAACCATATTGTTGCGTCTGAAACAAGACCCTGACGAAGTGGTTTTGGAAAGTAGGTCATACGATCCCTGGCGCTCTCTCTCTCTCTCTCTCTCTCTCTCTCTCTCTCTCTCTCTCTCTCTCTCTCTCTCTCTCTCTCTCTCTCTCTCTCTCTCTCTCTCTCTCTCTCTCTCTCATCCATTTATTTTTGCATTATGATATATGCATATAACTTTATATACTCGTCTCTATCCCCGTGCATTTTTAATTAGGTTAGTGTGCTGCGTAGGATTAATGGCTTAGAGAGAGAGAGAGAGAGAGAGAGAGAGAGAGAGAGAGAGAGAGAGAGAGAGAGAGAGAGAGAGAGAGAGACTGCAACACAAAAGCTTTCCGCCTCTTCAGTACCACAATATTTCCTTCAGAATATCATGTGGTCTGTGTTTGTTATATGTAAAGTGCATTTTTTCGTACTTCCTTACACGTCCGTCTGTCTGTATGTCTGTATCTGTAAGTATTTTCTCATGTGCCTTTCTGTATGGATTCCTGTCTGTCTGTAAGTCTTAATGTGCTGTATCTGTATCTCCAGCTTATAAATTTGTCTGTAGTGTCTTAGTGTTCATCAATCTATATTCCTGCTTATAACTTCATGTCTTTAGGATTTAGTTACCTATTTATTTCATTTTACTATCTCTTTATCCTCCCGCATATTCATAAATTAATGGTACATTCCTGACTATAAATTTATTTCTATCATCTGGTTACATATTTACCTCCATTTCTGTCTCCTTATCTTCCACGTACTCATAAATTTATATTCCTGTTTACAGTTTCATATCTCTAGCATTTGTTTTTTTATTTATTTCCACTTCCATTCCAATTCCTGTACCCCTTGCTGCATCTACTGGGTATATCTCCGAGTCCTTTGCAGCATATGTATCTATCCGAGTTTTTATCTGCGTCCGGCTCTCTGTATTTCCCTTCCCTGCCTCCCGGACTCTTCCTCCTCCTGAGTCTCTTCCTTTTAAATCAGTGTAACTTCCACTCGAACCCAGCAGGAGGAAACCTGGGAATTATTGGCTGCGTGTGTGGATGGAAGACAGGAGAGCAAGGGAAGACGGTAGGAGGAAACGAGGGATGTGAAAGGGGAGAAATGGAAGGGGAGAAACGTCTTAGTGGATGCAGGGACAGAGAAGAGAGACGGAAAGGGAGAGGGAGAGAGAGAGAGAGAGAGAGAGTAAACTGGATGCCAAGAGTTGTGGGGAAGAGATGAAAGGGAAGTAGTTAAGGACGAGAGTGGGAGAAAGTGAAGCATTAAGTTAGATTTGGGAAAGGAATCCTGGACGTTGGAGAAATAATTGCACCTGAGATTTAAAGGGACGTGCCGAGGATCCCAATGATGAGTTACGTAACGGGGTTTTCTGTGTTATAAGGTCCAGTTCTTATTCTTATAACGTGGAATAGCTTTGTGTACCCTTGAAACATTCGATTTGGCGGATTCTGGTGTCTCAGTGGATTTATTAGAAAGGATTTTGATCTAGTTTTGAAATGATATGTGGAAACTAAATTTTTGATGCGTTTTCTTTCTGTTTTTTACTATTTTATTGTATTTCCGTCAGTTTTTTTTTTTTATGAGGATAGTGGGTAAAATCTTGCTGTTTTTGTATCTGCAGTGCTGTTCCTATATTGCTGTTCTTTGCTATTTTTTTTTTTTTGTGTCTTTCTAAAGGAGCGAGGGTTTCT
>NC_087168.1:15782149-15814649 GCF_035594125.1 Scylla paramamosain
ATTATTATTATTATTATTATTTATTTACTTATTTATTTACTTATTTATTTATTTATTTATTTTATTTTATTTATATAATTATATATATCGTCAAGCTTAAAGACCAAAATATTCTAACCTCAAGATATACATGAAAACTTTCTTGCGGTTCAACATTCTGATATTCCGAGTCTGTCTTGTTAAGCTTAGAGATTCTGAGTCACAGAATTGATTTTTTTTTTTTCGTATGCATTCATTTATTTATCCTGATTTATTTTATTGTTTTTATATAGATTTTAATTCATCTGTATTTGCGAGAATGACTCAAGTACAAGACTGGCCAGTTAGTATCAGACAACTTCACACCTATATACTCTACAGTCTTCTATCCTGCAATTGTATCTCGTCGCTAATTGTAAGGTAGATATCGAACTCTACAACTCCAGTACATCAGGAAGCAGACAGTCACTAACAAATATATTCTGATATTAAGAAATGTCTGAATAACAACGAAACCCCATGTCACCATGTATATTATAATCTTAAGGAATGACTGGGTAACGCACACCAAGGCTTAAGACACAAAGAAACAACCTCTCAGTCAAGGAGTAGAGAAGGAATACTACCTAGCCTGTGGTCTGTAGTTTGCCCTGTCTATCTTTCACCAATCAAGGAGACAACAAAGGAAAAACGGGAAATCACACCAGGAGATGCTCTGGGCGTGAGTTGCTTACAAACTTCCACGCCAAAGAATAAAAGATTAATACTAACTGGGCCGTGGTTTGAATGTTACCCTGTTAATCCCTCACTAATCAAGGAAGGAGAGAGAAAAACCAGGAAATCACAATGTAGTAAATGCTCCGGGCGTGAATTACTTACGATCTTCCAAGCCTAAGAATAAAGAAGGAAAACTACATAGGGTGTGTGTTGGAGGTTATCCTGTTAATCCTTCACTGATCAAGGAAGGAGATAGAAAAACCAGGAAATCACATTATAGGAATTGCTTGGGGCGTGACTTACACTTCCGCTGACCGAACCATTAAATCAACACAGTAAGCTTGACCTGATCGCTGGGAGTCTAGTGGTCAATGCATTACAGCCACGGGCGAGGGAGTGAAATGATTAAATTAAGCTGCTGATCCACCCGTCATATTAGTTGATAATCCAGCGTCATGCCGCGGCAGTAATGGTGGCAGCGGGGGCGCGAAAACTGCCACCACAAAATACCAGTCCCCGAGGCCAGGCCGGGCGGCGCGAGGGACCCGTGTGGTGGCTGTATTTTCATTGTCCATTGGCGTTTCGAAAATGTCCTGCTAATTGGAGTTTGAACGAGGTGATGCACGCCTCTCCCTGAAATGTGTGTGTGTGTGTGTGTGTGTGTGTGTGTGTGTGTGTGAGAGAGAGAGAGAGAGAGAGAGAGAGAGAGAGAGAGAGAGAGAGAGAGAGAGAGAGAGAGAGAGAGAGAGAGAGAGAGAGAGAGAGAGAGATGTCTAAAGTGACGTTTTAGCATACTGAAAAAAAAAAAAGAAATTGTGGTTAATAGACTTAGTATGTGTGCGCGCGCGTGCGCGTTACAAAAGGTATTATCACGAACTTCATTCCCTTCATCTCACACCAAGACTCACACATCAGTCAGTCCTCAATAAATACACAGAACACTTCCATCCATCCTCTCTTCCTCCCTGTCGTTGTAGTCGCATTTTTGACTACAAGACCTCGTCACATGAATATTCGGGTCCAGGACAGAAGCAACACTCGCCTCAGACGCCTCAAGGGGATAGACTCATGGCTAAGACCCTCCTTCACCTGCGCCTGAACCCCCTTCCCTCGTGGCCGTGTCGTTCCTCGCTTGCTGGACACTTTTTGTTGCCGAGTCTTCAGGGGAGGAGCACCTTGCCCTTGTTTGTGCGTGTAAAAAGAGAACTCTTGAAGGATCGTGTTGTGCAGAGCCAGACCCCGGCAGGTGGCTGAGGGCGGTGAGTCAGGCGGGGAGGAACAACGCTAACATGACGCTGTACATTTCACCAACACGCACACACACACACGCAGGTACACACACACACACACACACACTTTGTCCCAGGGGGAGAGAGAGAGAGAGAGAGAGAGAGAGAGAGAGAGAGAGAGAGAGAGAGAGAGAGAGAGAGAGAGAGAGAGAGAGAGAGAGAAACTGGATCTTTTGCACTATAACGAGGGACCAAATGATCTATAACGAGGGCATTTATTAATCTGCCCACTACTACTACTACTACTCCTACTACTACTATCACTACTACTATTACTACTACTACTACTACTACCTCAAAGAAACTACGCGTAGGTGAAGATAGAAATAGAAACAGAACAAAGCGCCCTCCTAGCCCACCTTTCCCTCGATCAACAGGAAACGAAAGAGATGACCACGTACCTTGCAGGAAACGTGTGTACGGAAATTTTATACACTGAGAAAACAGAACACACACACACACACACACACACACACACACACACACACACACACACACACACACACACACACACACACACACACACGTCAGAGAGAGCAGTTTAGAAGCAAAAAATAATATTGAGAAAAAAAGGATCGTTTGCAGTTCCATTCCCAAAAGAAAACAGAAGAACAGTTTGCGTCGCAGCGTCCATAGTTACATGGATTTTTTGATATGCTGTGAATGACTCAGTGACAGGTTTACATAGGCAACGACAGGACGTGTTGTGTGCCGCGTGTGGGTCTTCATTTTTGCGTCAGTGGCCCATATTCAGAGACACATCTGCTCTGCACCTTGACTACTTTCAAAAGACTCTAGTTGAAGTTACCTGAGTTTTTATTTTCATTTATTTATTTATTTTTTATACGGTTCTAGTGACAGATTAACAAAATTCCTACACTATGAAAAGGAAGAAACAGTCTTGAAAACTCAGCTTATCTCTTTGGCTTTGGAAAATAGTCGTGGTGAGAGAGCAAAGCGTTTTTCAATACGGGCAAGTGTACGGTTGAGAAAATGCTAACCTGGTATATAAGTCTGAGTAATGAAAATGCAAAACTCTCTCTCTCTCTCTCTCTCTCTCTCTCTCTCTCTCTCTCTCTCTCTCTCTCTCTCTCTCTCTCTCTCTCTCTCTCTCTCTCTCTCTCTCTCTCTCTCTCTCTCTCTCTCTCTCTCTCTCTCTCTCTCTCTCTCTCTCTCTCTCTCTCTCTCTGCATGTGTGTGTGTCTCAGGGTTCTATTCACCTGAGGATTACTTAACATTTTTTACTCTTCTGCCAAAAGAGTTTACCAGTTTTCATTTTTTTTTTTTTCATGCACTTCCCATACCAGATTAGTTTTCCCAATAGTACGATGTTTGGGATCACGTTTTTATTTCCTTTAGGTGTGCTGGTGAGTCATTTGCAATTAAATATAAGTGTGACAATCTTTAACATCTCTATTCTGACATGATTCCAGTAAAAGTAATGAACTAAAATGGTAATATTACGTTATGTTGTAGTTTATGTATCAAGAATATTAATTTGCCGTGTTGGTCAAGTAGATGTGTGGATAAGTTTAACATTTGTATTCTTTCACGTTTCCAGTGAAAGTAATATATTAAATCTCATAGCATATTACGTTATAGTATTTGTATTAAGAAGAATTATTCGGCGTGTTGATCAAATATATGTGTGGAGATGTTCAACATTTCTATTCTGACACGTTCCCAGTAAAAGTAATGTATTAAAACTGCCATATTGCGTTATAGTATTTGTATCTAGAAGAATTATTTGCCGTGGTGATCATAGCAAAAACTCGCAAACAATTTAAAGTTCCTGTAATATTATTCAACCAGTGTCTACGTTTTTACATCACAAATCCCTTCGTTCTCGTCAATTATATCATCCACGCTTTGTATCTCACGGCTTTGTTTCGTCGTCTGTATCAAGAATTATTTCATAGGAGAGACTGACCAAAAGATTAAAATTCCTGTAATATTACTCAATCGATACATTTGTTTTTATTATTATTACAAATCTCTTCTGCATCATCCGCGCTTTGTATCTTGGTTTTCTCGTCTCCTCGCGCAACACAAGCCTTGACTCTCCGGTGTGATGAGGATACGAGATACTCGGAAAATATATATTGTGAAGACTTTACTCAGTCTTCCCAGAGCGTCTGTCATTAGCTGGACTGCAAGCATCTGCACGAAGCCCAGGTAAAGAACAACCGTCTGAAGAGCGTCCAATCTAGCGGAATCTTTCTTCATATGAGAAAACAATGGAAAGTGTCAAAAATATACACGCAAACACTAGGCAGGTTCTCAGAAAAGCAGAGATTGAAAGACGGAGGGTAAAGAAATTGATGATAATAATGATGATGTGGGTGATGATAATAAAAAAAATAATGACAATAGCACAAGACCAGACATAGAAAGACGAAGATGAATAAAAATATAATAGAAATAATAGATGATAATAATGATGATGATGATGATAATAATAATAATAATAATAATACTACTACTACTACTAATAATAATAATAATAATAATAATAATAATAATAATACATAAGCAGACATAGAAAGGCTAAGAGTAAGAAGAGCAATAGTAATATGATAATCGTAAATGCTATTGAAAAAAAAAACCTTGAAAAGACAAAATATAAGCAAACTATATTGCCACAAAACTAAGATGAAGAAATACTGCCTGGAAGGTATTTAATAATTTTAAAAAAATAAAAAATCATAGAAAACCTGTTAGACCGAAGACCCTTAAGAAAAAAAAGCGAGAGCAAACAAAAAGTAAACGAAGAGTAAGAGAAAAACAAATATGCTAAAAAAAAAAATAAATAAATAAAAAAATACGAAAAAGACAAAATCCGTGAAAGAAAGAAAAAGGAACGAAAAGAACACCAAACTATAGTGAAATAAACTCTATAAAGAACACCTGTATTCCGTGCAGGTGTTGGCGATAGATCACCTTGATATACAGGCGTAAAAAAAAAAAAAAAAAAAAATTAATTGTGCAGGAGCCGTGGATCATCACTCTTCTGTTCACATGTTCGCAATATCCGTGCTATGAAATATGTGGTCCCGCCTCTCCTGCTGCTACCATTAGGAGGAATAATACATATAAATTTTAATCTTTTATTCTTATACTTTATGGTCTTAAGGCAGTGGTCAAGTGCTTACTGAGAGAGAGAGAGAGAGAGAGAGAGAGAGAGAGAGAGAGAGAGAGAGAGAGAGAGAGAGAGAGAGAGAGAGAGAGAGAGAGTGTGTGTGTGTGTGTGTGTGTGAGTGTGTCTGCAAATGAATGTCTGTTTGTTTGTCTCTGTCTGTTTGTCTCTCTGTTTGTCTCTTCGTCTCCCACCATCTCTCTCTCTCTCTCTCTCTCTCTCTCTCTCTCTCTCTCTCTCTCTCTCTCTCTCTCTCTCTCTCTCTCTCTCTCTCTCTGTGCAAAATTTCAAAATATGGACCATGTTCTAATTTAAATTCCTCTTGGTTCCTCTTCAATAACAAAGGTCCGAGTCATACAATTACGCAGCGTTTTATTAGCCATTGCAAAACGTTATAAATTCGTGATGATTTAATGCACTTTCCCCTCGCCCGGCAATGTAGATTTTAGATAATATGATATGAATGCAATAAAATGAATATCAGCTACTAGGAAGGGGGAGTCAGTTAATGAATATAATTAATTGCTTGCCTTTGAGGAATTAGTTCAGATAAAATGTTCTGTTTCTTTTTTTCTTTTTGCCGTTTTTTTTCTGTTTGTTTTTAATGTGAATATTATTAGTGCAATGGATGTCGAGCTGCGTTAAAGTATGTGCAAATAGAGAAAAGGAAAAGAATAAAACTGTTTTCATTAATATATTGGTTATGAAGGGGAAAAAAGCAATAAATAATTAAGTTGATAATAATTGAAATTTAAAATTAATTTATTATCACCTGTAATAGTAAACAAAATAAAAATAATAATAGAATATTAAATAATTATGCATATATAGAGACAGAAAAAGATATAATCATATAATAGAAATTGGCAGACAGACAGACAGACAGATAGGCAGAAAGAGAAACAGGCAGACAGACAAACATACATACATGCAGACAGACAGAGAAAGACGGACGAACAGATAGACAGACACGTTTTTCCTACAAACCCGTCTAATACAATTCAAAGTGACAAATGTGTGTGTGTGTGTGTGTGTGTGTGTGTGTGTGTGTGTGTGTTTAAAGATATAATGAAAGACAAAAAAAAAAACAAGAGGAAGACGGAAGGAGTATGAGGATCTGAAGTTTATAAAGCTATCAAGGCACAGTATTGGAGCAAATATATTCGAATTGTGAGTGAACCTTTTAAGAACTGATAGCCTCCCCTCTCATGTTGACACGACACACACACACACACACACACACACACACACACACACAGAGAGAGAGAGAGAGAGAGAGAGAGAGAGAGAGAGAGAGAGAGAGAGAGAGAGAGAGAGAGAGAGAGAGAGAGAGAGAGAGAGAGAGAGAGGTACACTCCTCCCTTTGTCTAGTTACCGAACCCCCTTCCGCTCTCCACTCTCCTTTCTCTTTTACCTCCCTCTCACTCTCTCCTCTCTTCTCTCCTTTCCTTTCCTTTCCTTCCTCCCTCCCTACCTGAGCTTTGTTTGCCTCCTCCTCCTCCTCCTCCTCCTCCTCCTCCTCCTCCTCCTCCTCCTCCTCCTCCTCCTTCTCCTCCTCCTCCTCTCTCCTTAAGGCTTTATTTCACCTTATTCCTTACCACTTGAAATTTTCTTACTTTGCAAATAATCTCCTTTAGCTTCCCCTGCGTCAATATTGTCTTTTTTTTTTTGATAGTTATACATAAAAAGAAAGAAAAGAAAAAAAGAAGCGTACAGGAAGCTAATTTTTGTTCTCTTGTTCTTGAGTTTCCTTTTTTCTTTTCTTCTTTTATGGGGAGTTGTTTTCTTGTTTGTTTTTTCTTATTTTATTTTTTTTTTACTCCGTAGTTTGATGAGTTTAGAAAATGATGGCGGTGTGTTTGTGTAAGTTAATTGAGAGAGAGAGAGAGAGAGAGAGAGAGAGAGAGAGAGAGAGAGAGAGAGAGAGAGAGAGAGAGAGAGAGAGAGAGAGAGAGATTAGTGGAGAAAGTTTGGAAAGATCCTTTGTTCTGGCAAGATGTGTTCGGTGGTAACAATAATGATGATAATGATAATGGTGGTGGTGGTGGTGGTGGTGGTGGTGGTATTAGTAGTAGTAGTAGTGATAAGGAAAAATCATGTTCTAAAAGGCTGAAGGAAAGTTATTCATGTAAAGTCATTAATTTAGCAATATTAGATTACAAATTTTTAGTGTTTTCTCGAACGTAAAAGAAACTTATTAAAAAAAACTTGCAGTAACTCGCCAAGCTCTTTACCAATAACACAATAATTATGACTGGAAGAAAACTAATGTAATTACCGAATGAAAAATATATATACTATTAATGAAAGTTTAAAAAACGAGCAGATAATCAGATTACCAATGTAGATCACAAACAGTATAATGAACTAATAGATTAGAAAACGAAAAACAGAAAAATTGAGCTTAATGACTACGAAGGGAGACATATCAGTAAATTAATAATGAAATTAAGGATTGGACTGAGATTCCAATTTTCTATTTTTCCTGCCCTTATGAGTATCCCTACGTATGTCCTCTCTCTCTCTCTCTCTCTCTCTCTCTCTCTCTCTCTCTCTCTCTCTCTCTCTCTCTCTCTCTCTCTCTCTCTCTCTCTCTCTCTCTCTCTCATCGATGTTTAGTTTCACTGTTTTTGCAATTCCAGTTCGTTACCATATTGTGAAACACCGCTAACCTACACACACACACACACACACACACACACACACACACACACACACACACACACACACAGGAGTACTTGTGTATTGTATTCGCGTACTGTTGACATTACAAATTCACGAGTGTTTTGATTAAATTTAACTTGCGCTGAGGAAACCACACGAGGGACGAAATACAAAGTTGTGGCGATACTGTGCTGGTAGAGGCCGCTGTAGCTGTGACCGTCCTGCAGTGTAAGGTAGGGAGACTCAGTGAGGTAATGAAAGACTGCGGGATTTGTGGTGGTGATAAAACACAGGATATAGCAGATGTTTATTTCTCTAACGTTTCGATAACTTTCTTCCTCAGTGGACAATCTCTGAGGAAAACAGTTGTCGGAGTGTTAGGGAAATTTAGTCATCAGCACAAATCCCACTCGTTTGTCGAAATCTATATAACTAAAGTTTGTCAAGATGCATGGGGATGATAGGTGAAAATATGTAGGTATGCAAAATAGAAATAACAGGTTCAGGTTTGATAAAGATATGAAGAGATATGAAGGAAGAGATATGAAGGAATTGGTTCTCAGATAGGGTGGGGGATAAATCTAGGTTAAAATTAAAGATTAGATAAATTCACGGATGAGGATAATAGGTGGAAATATGTAGGTATCTTTCATTTAGGGCTACTGCCACGTGTAGGCCTGATGGCTTCTTGCAACTTCCCTTATTTTATTTATTTATTTTTTTCATTTCTTTCTTTTTTTTTTGTGATCTCATGTTCTTATGTTAATAGAGGAATTACATATAAAACTTACTGTAAATGTCCTTCTCTTTTGAAACTCGTCTCAACTTTGTTATATAAAGAGTAATTTTGATTCTTGGCCGGCCTCACGTTCATAAAAGGACAAACAAATCGACGTTTAAATTTGATGTTACGAAGGGAGAAGCAACCAGAAATCAGTAAGGGTTTTGTGGTCGTATCGGGAGAAAAAGGAGGATAAAAGTAGAAGCATAAAGTGTGTGGAAATGTAAAGGCAAATGAACTAAAGCAAATCATAAATGTAAAAACCAGAAAACTTAAATAGAATATAATAAAATGAACTGAAAAATAAATACGCAGAACAAATTGCACTAACCGCAAAATGATGAAATGCACTCCAGGTATATAAACAGAACAAAGAGGAAGATTTAAAAACGATAGGGAGGACAGCAATGCGTAATGAGACTGGTAGTAAAATGTTTGAGATTTGATATAATGATAATTCACGTCATTCGGAGCATTAATGGCTTGAGTTGTGAGGGTTTCCTGGCGCGGCAAAGACCCTGAAGAGTTAAATGGAGTGACGAAGAGAGAATACGAACATGATAAACCACAAATAAGAGAGAGAGAGAGAGAGAGAGAGAGAGAGAGAGAGAGAGAGAGAGAGAGAGAGAGAGAGAGAGAGAGAGAGAGAGAGAGAGAGAAAGTTCATCAGGAAATTTCATCATACTGTTCTAATTTCTTCTCTTCATTCATTTTGTATAAATGTTTCTATATTATTCATGGACTTTAATGCCTTGTTTTTTTTTTATTAATTCTTCCTGCACTCACTCTTTTCTATTCGTATATATTCTTCTATTCTTCTTTCTTTTACGAATATTCGTGTGTATTCTTCAGATCTTTTTATTCATTCAATTTACATTCACTCTCTTCTCTTCAAATGTATTCATCCTATTCTTTACTCTTTTGTTGATTCATTCTGCATTCATCTATCTAATCTTCTCATATCCACCCCTTCGAAATATATCCATCTACTTTATTCATGTCTACTCCTTTTTCCTTTCTGAACATCTACTTCTTCCTTTTTTTTTTTTTTTTTTTTTAACTTTTCAGGAAGGGGAAATCTGATTAGCATTCATTTGACTAACACATCACCATTTCTCTTTGTCGAGGGAAGCATCTGAGGAACTTTACACGTCTGTCTTATGTTTTCCCGACCCTCGCCTCCCTTTCGTCTTTGTCTTCACCTTGTACCACTTCCTCATGGGGTTATCAGACACGAGCAGCCACCTTCATTGTATCTGGTCGTAAAATTAATAGAAATCTGAATTCTCTTTGGGTTAATTTCACCTTGTTTCCGTGCGTCCGTGTGCTTCCCTCGCTCTTCAAGTTAGGGAGTGGAAGGAACAGGAGAAGGTAAAATAGGAATGACAGGAAGAGAGAGAGAGAGAGAAAGTAGATGATAGTCAGAAAGAGGTGGAGAAGAAAGGGCAGAAAATGTACGAGGAAAGTATTTAGGAAAGTAGTGGAAGCATAAGGTGGAGGACGAGTGAGGATGGCCAGGGAGAGGTGAAGAGAAAAGGAAGAGTAAAAGAGGAAAAAAGGAAGAGGTATTTAGGAGAGTAATGGAGGGAGATGTGCTAATGGAAGAGAGAGGGAGATGTGGATAACTTAAGAGGTGGAGAGAAAACGGATAATGAAAGAGAAAAAGAAAAGGGAGAGAACGTAAGAGAGAGAGAAAAGGAAGCAGGAAGAGATATTTAGGAGAGTAATGGAGGAGTATTTTGCGGCGGAAGGGGCGGGAGGGGAGCATCGGAGCACATTATAAAACACGTTAATCAGCTTGTTCCTCACTCCGCGCCGCAGCAATTACTGGTGGTGGTGGAATCACAAGGGAACGAGACGAGAAGAGAGGGAAATTGAGCAGAAAGAAAGAACTGAAGAAAAGAGGATAAACTGGTATAATGGAAGGTAATTGAGGATATAAATCAACAGGATGCAACAAAAATAAGTGAATCCAGGCTTTTATGAAACATTTGTATGAGGAGAGACTGAAATAAGGAGAAAGATGGATAAACTTTTGTAATGGAAGGTAATTGGCGATATAAATCATCACACTGCAACAAAAATAAGTAATTCCAGGATTTTGTAAAACATTTATATGAGGAGAAACTAGGGAGAAAGATAGTTTACTTTCCGCTTACACTCTTTAATGCAATGGAAAAAAAGTGGTACAAAGACAAATTAGTTTGAATCAAGAGAATGCATAAAAAACAAATGAGTCCAGGATTTAAAAAAAATATATATTGAAAAGAGAGGTCAACTACTACTCTCTTACACTCGTTGATTCAATGAAAAAAAAAAAAAGTAGTGAAAAGGTTATTTAGTTTAAATCAACACACGGAAACATCAATAAGTAATTCCAGGCTTTTATAAAACAAGTGTATGAGGAGAAACTGAAATGAAAAAAAAAGATCAACTGCTACTCCCTTTAATTCAATAAAAGGAAATGGTACAAAAATAATTTAGTTTAAATGAACAGACGGCATTAAAATAAGAAATTCCAGGCTTTTATAAAACAAGTGTATGAGAGACTGAAATAATGAGAAAAATCATTTACTTCCCTCTTACACTTTAATTCAACAGAAAAAAAAAATATATAAAAATGATTTAGTTTGCGTATATTAACTTAACAAATACTCCAAAAATTCTCTTTCTTCCTCCCTCCTTTTCTCTCCTGTTTCCTTCCCTTCTTTCCTCCCAGCGACTTCTAATCAAATGCATTCTTCCTCAAAATAGCAAATGAATGCGTTTGAAGGGCGGGTGTGAGGCTTGCTATTATGTTGACCACTGCAGTAAGTAGGAGAGTAGTAGGAAGGTAGAAATATAAGATGATTTAGAAAGGTGGGGGTTGGAGAAGGAGGAAGGGTGGGGAAAGAAAGAAAGAAAGAAAGAAAGAAAGAAAGAAAGAAAGAATGAATGAATGAATGAATGAAAGAAGGAACGAAAAGTATTACGAAAAAGGAGAAAGAAAGAGAGAGCGAGAAAAGAAAATATATAACGAAAAAGAAAAGGAAAAAGAAAGAAGGAAAGAAGGAAAGATATGACGAAAAAGGAGAGAAAGAAGGAAGGAAAGAATAGTACGACGTCTGATAGAAAGAAAAAACAAAAGAGTGAAGGAAAGAAAGAGAATACGACGAAAAAGGAAGTGGATGAATAAAAGAAAGAAGGAAGAAAACAAAAGATGTGACGGAAAAGAAAGAAAGGGAAAATACTAATGAAAAAAACAAAAAAAAACAAAACAAAAGGAAAGCAAAACGGGACAGAATGAAAATATTAAAAGATATTGGCATTTCTTTCATGTTTATTCAACCTTAAAAGATTTCCTCGTCGTAAGAATCTCCAGTCTCTTTTAATCACCCTCTGAAACACGCGGGGAAGTTACGAGATATATATTTAAGAGTACCCGCTGATGGCTCACTACAAATACAACTCATCACAAAGATAATATTGGTGAAGCGAGAACCTGTTATTATTACATTGAAGAGTGCACTAAGAAACTAAGGCCGACATTGTGTTCTGGTCGTGTCCGCAATGTTCACTGTTTTCAATGGATGGGGAGGAAGTAAAGAAAAGAGAGAATTGTTGACTAAAGGTTTGTGTGTATTTTTCTTTTTTCTCTCATTCGTGACATTTCGTTCGGTCTGTTTTAATGCTTTGGTGTTCATTTACTGAAAGAGAGAGAGAGAGAGAGAGAGAGAGAGAGAGAGAGAGAGAGAGAGAGAGAGAGAGAGAGAGAGAGAGAGAGAGAGAGAGAGAGAGAGAGAGAGAGAGAGAGAGAGAGAGCCATCCGATAGATTACATGAGAAAAGAAGATACAGACGATTTTAGCGTGTAGTAAAATACATTATGATGATTCTTACTGGGCGAGGAACGTGCGGAACTAAAACACGTGTATATTGGCCGTACCATGAGTCCTAGCTAGGGCGGGGCGTGCAGTAGAGTGGGCGTTACCGGGATAAACACATGGGTATCTACTGCACGTGTCTATTGGCTGTGCATGCTGTCATTTCTGGAGCCGGGGTGTGCAATATAGTGGGCATTACTGTAATAAAAGCAAGGGGATATCTACTACACGTGTATATTGGCTGTGCACATTGTAATTCCTAGGGGTTGTGCAATAGAGTGGGTAGAGTGGGCGTGCGGTGACAGATGAGCTTCAAATCCCAGGGAATGGCCAGATTGGGAGGCATTCCCGCTCTGCAGCTTCCGGAGATCAACGAGCGTCACGGGGCTGCCAGCGGCGTCCTGCATCACCCACGGGGGAGAAATATGCGGCTCACATTTTATCTGAACGTTACGCCGCCCGCTGACCACAATGAAATACGCTGGTTATTTTTTGCGGTTTGTTCTGTTTTGCACTGAATTGTGTGTGGCATTCATGTCCCTTAACTACGTCATTTCCACGCGTTTTTCCCATGTTTTCGTCCGCTGGGTTGTAGTTCATTATTACTACTTTTTTTGTCTCCCCCTCTCTCTTTCGATTATGTGTATGTGTGTGTGTGTGTGTGTGTGTGTTGTTTATGGTAGTCACAGTTGTTCCATATATATTTTACTCCTTTCTTTTATTATATCCTTCCTAATTTTGGTTGGCATAGTGAAGGACAGTGTGCACCAGAGCCACAGGTGAACGCAGGAAGATCAGACCACGCATTCACCTCTAACCTCGCATAACCTTAACTTCCCAAAGGCCACAGAAATGATTAGTCTAGTTTCCACTACCGTTTTACCCTTTAATGACCCTAAACCCTCCTTAAACTATCACAACACCATGAGGAACCCTTGAAAATCACGATAATTTGCGCTAGTGGTTTAAAAATTAGCGGAGACGGGACGATGAGGCGTTTGAGAGTGTGGTTCCCTGGCAAGTCTTGCAGTTCCAGGAGATTTCGAACTCTTGCTACACTTTTGCTGGAAAGTTGCTTGCGGAAAGACAGTGGGAGCGAACTTTAATGAACAGATTACTGGCGCGCTTTTTATTTCCCTCTGTGTGAGTTGCACTGGGCAGGAGAGAGACGAGGAGGGATAGACAGACAGGCAGGATAGGATAGAGAGAAAGAGAGGATGGGGAATGCAAGCAGGATAGAAGGGAAGGAGGGAGGGTGGGAGGGAGAGGATGGGTTAGGTAGGGAGTGAATGAAGGGAAGAGAGAGGGAGAGAAACAGAGGGAGAGAATGTAGGGAGGGAGAAATGAAGAGAAGTGGAAATGGAGTAATGGATGGAGGGAGAGATGGAGAGGCAATGAGTGGAGGAAAGTGGAAAGAGGAAAAATTAGAAAGGGGAGAAATGGATGGAACGTGAATGAGAGAGAGAGAGAGAGAGAGAGAGAGAGAGAGAGAGAGAGAGAGAGAGAGAGAGAGAGAGAGAGAGAGAGAGAGAGAGAGAGAGAGAGAGAGAGAGAGGAAGGAATGACGGAAGAGAGAAATAAAGAAATGGGTAGGAGAGAGAGAGAGAGGACAAGAGAGGGAAGGCAGTGTGAACATTTACGCATGAAATATTCTGTAATCATATTATTAATTGCTAAAGCCGTGATGGAAAAAAAATAGTCTTTAATAATTAATTCTGAAACATAAAGAGACTTACAGCGTGAAAGGCCACCTAAAATTTATTAGTATACATTTAGCATGGTGCTGATAATAGCCTTAATTTATATATTGGGAGTGATACCTGTATTTTTTTTCTCCATGTGTCTCATAAAAATTAATGTAATTACAGCACCAATTATTTAACCAATAACAGGAGTTGCTATCGTGTGTGTGTGTGTGTGTGTGTGTGTGTGTGTGTGTGTGTGTGTGTGTGTGAGAGAGAGAGAGACTGTCTATCTATCTGTCTGTCAGTCCATCTTTGTGCTCATATACCGAATAAAATTCATATATGCTTAAGAAGAAAATAACTAATGATTCACTCTAAGATATCTTCCCTCCGAGATTTTTAACCCGCCCTTGAAATGAATAATGAACCACACAATTTCATAACCAGTTACATAACCGTAGAAAAAACTATCACCATAAAATATCATCACACGAAGAAAGAAAAATACCCTGTAGAGATTATACAGAATAAACACCATTTTTGAGTCAATTTCAAGAATGCCCTGTTGAGAGGCAGTGCACCCCGGGGAGGACACACAGAATGGAACAAAGATTGAAATGGGGAAACAGAGCGGCGCCATCCGTCTCGGTGATGGAAACAGCCCTCCACTAAATCTTGGCACACGGCAAAACCTGTCAGCCGCTTTGGAAGTAAAAGTAATCGTGTATAGATTGCTGTTCTGTGTTGTCCTGTGCCTTGAGAGAGTAAATATGGAAGGTAGCAGGTTTTTATTCACTGCCACTTTGATAGTGTTGCGCCCTGAACGACGTACACTGGGACACTCCAGAAGTCTATTAAAGGTATAATTAATAAAGAAAATTTCAATCTAAAGTGTGATTAATAAAAGATAAATAAAAACTATAATATGTAATTGATCAAAAAACTAAATAAAACGTACAATTAATAAAAAAACTAAATACAACGTGTAATTAAGAGAAAAATACTACATTTAATGTGCAATGAATGAAAAGATATTTGAAAAAAAAAAATGCGATGCTCATCATTTCTTTATTTCTTTCAAACAGCAAGTGACGCTCCCTGTGACTGACTGTCGAACGTCATTTAGTTTATCTGTTCCACACACAATAATGTTATATTTGAAAAATGTCGATAAAAATGTCGGGAATTAAAAAAAAAAAAAACAATAACATTTTAGAATCTATGAAAAAGGGAGCAAACTCGTTGTCATTCACCTGTGTAGAGACGAAGGCTACTGATCTTATTCCTTTCTATAACAGTAACAATTTCAGTTTTGCCAGTGTTAATTGAAGAAACAATCAGAAAAAAAAAAAAAAAACACTATCAAAAGAAACACAAGGAAATATTTTAGAACCTATGGGAATAAGAGCAAACTCGTTGTCATTCACGTGTGTATTCACCTGTGTTGTGTATTCACCTGTGTTTTCATTCACCTGATCTTATTCCTATTTGTGATAGTAACAGTTGAGTCTTGTCAGTGTTTATAATGAAGAAACATAATCAAATACTTTAAAATCTAGGAGCACAGGAGTGAAGTTGTTGTTATTCACCAGCATAGAGAGGAAAGCTACTGATCATAGTTCTGTTTATAATAGTAACATTTGTGTCTTCCCAGTGTTTAAAATGATAACAGTTTCCCCTTAATGTTTAAATGATAAGACCTTCATTTTACTTTTTTGTAATGACAGTAGTGTATTTATGTAATGGTTATAGCTGCGTCTTAACGAGTGTTTGTAGAGAAGGAGGAAGTGTGGAATTTGCATCCGTGAGTGGAGAACAAGGAGGTTTTGCGGGGAATGTGAACGAAAGTAGTAAATATTGACAAAAAGCAAAGTTGTGGCATGTGAACAGTTAATTCTGTGCGGGACATTATTTAACTTTATCTACTTATTTATTCATTCAACCTTATCCGTTCATTTTATTTACCGTAACGTGGGATTAAAAAAAAAACATTAAAAACTGGAGAACTTCGTGTATTTAGTGGCAGTAAGCTCACATTCAGACAGATAAATATTAAACTATACCTGTTTGTGTATTTTATTTATTGTAATGTGATATATGAAAACAAATGAATAAATAAATAAAATAAAAATCTGGAGAACTTTCAGTATTTCATGTTTCGAAGGTGACGTTCAAACTTGGGACAATGGAATATTAACTTAAATCTATTTATTAGCTATATTTACTGTTACATATATTGAAAAAAAAAATAATAACAAGAACTTCGCGTATTTCATGTTTATAAGCTCATATTCCAACCCAGGCCGGTGAAATAGTAACCCAGATCTAAGTAGCCACGGAGGTGCAGGGAAAAAAAAAATCTGTAACACTGATATAATTACGTGTTTATCCTGAATATCTGACCTTTACTGGCTTAAAGATGAGGTAGCGGTTGTGTAGCTTGGCCCTTTGTACACAACACTTAAACTTTAACACTCACTGGATCAACTGTCAGAGAGAGAGAGAGAGAGAGAGAGAGAGAGAGAGAGAGAGAGAGAGAGAGAGAGAGAGAGAGAGAGAGAGAGAGAGAGAGAGATGAGAGCTTTTGAGTGAGACATTAAAGGAAATGAACTTAAAGGTGATCCGGTAGGTTTTGATTTTTGCTCCCCTAAAGTTTATACAGTCCAATTTTTATGGTTTACTCTAATCCGTTAAGTGACGCGAATTTAATTAAGTGACCCATCTCTGCATCTGACGGGTGCGAGGATTAGCAAATGGTTGGGTAAAGAGTTTAACTTTTGTAGTATTGAGAGAGCGAGAGAGAGAGAGAGAGAGAGAGAGAGAGAGAGAGAGAGAGAGAGAGAGAGAGAGAGAGAGAGAGAGAGAGAGAGGTGGTAAAAATATGTGACTTCTCTTTCAGTTCACCACGTATCTCTCTTTGTTTATCGTTTTTTTTTTTTAGCGTATTTAACAAATGGCTGGTAAAAAGATAATTTTTTGTAGTACTGATAGAGATGATAAACAAATGTGACTCCTCCTCTTTCATTTCAAGACGCATCCCTCTTTTCTTTGGCTAATATACTTTTTTATATAATTCTCTATTCTTTGGCGCTTATTTTTTTATGTCGTGTCTAGGAAATAGTTGATAAAAGAGATTAATTTTTTGTAGTATTTGGAAAGAGAGATGATAAAAATACGTGACTTCTCATCTCTCAGTTCATCGCATATTTCTGTATTCTTTTAGCCATTATTATTTTTTTTCATATCGTGTTTAGCAAGTGGTTGAATAAAGAACTTAACTTTTGTAGTATGTAAAAGAGAGACGTAATAAAAATGTATGACTTTTCCTCCTTCTGTTCACCGCGTATTTTTTTTTTCTCTCTCTCTCTCTTCTTTCCATATCGTATTTAAATAGAAAAAAAATATATATATATGCTCGATAAAATGCTACCTACTGTCTATATGTCAGTCATTTATCACTCAGTCTGCCAGTCAGTGTCAGTCTGTCTGTCTGCCTGTCTGTCTATTTATTCATTTTTCGTATTCTCTTTGGTGAGTTAGTTGCTTTTTTTGTTTGTTTGGTTTGTTGATTGGTTGTTTTCTTACTAATTTGTGTGAATCTATCTATCTGTCTGTATGTACTGTGTGTGTGTGTGTGTGTGTGTGTGTGTGTGTGTGTGTGTGTGTGTGTGTGTGTGTGTGTGTGTGTGTGTGTGTGTGTGTGTGTGTATCTGTTTGTGTATGTGTCTATATACGTATCTCTCTCTCTCTCTCTCTCTCTCTCTCTCTCTCTCTCTCTCTCTCTCTCTCTCTCTCTCTCTCTCTCTCTCTCTCTCTCTCTCTCTTGCATTTTCACTCGTTAATAAACAAAAAAAAAGGGAATATTTTCATTTGTTTCGTTTTATTTCGTTCTTCTTTTGTTTGGTTCATATTTTCAGGAGAGAGACTCAATATTTCAGTCGGTTTTGCTCGTCCTTCCTTTCCTCGGTTCGTGTTTTCCGATAGACAGACTCAGATACAGTTTTCGGATGCGCTCCCTTTTACTAATATAGCCACTTGTTTTTCTAATAAGTGGCCAGGTGTCCTTATATAACCATTCCACATTTTTCCTGTTCGTTTTTTTTCTTGTTTTTGGTTGATATTCCCAATGCAGAGACTCCAATATGGTTTTGATATTCGTTCCCTCTTTACAATTATAACCATTTCTCTTTCTCGTAAGTGACCAAATGACCTTATACGAGTATAAACATTTCACACCTTTCCTAAAACCAACAACGCTCTGCTTAATACCTCTCAATCTCTCCTCACGTATTGTTTTATCCACAGGTAAAATCATGAAAGTCACCGTGAAAAAGCGAAGGTAGAGCTCAGCTGGCGCAACCTTCAGGAGAATAGGTGATGTTTTAATGCACCGCTGAAAACTTTTAACCCTTGGCTGGTTTGGGCGCTGCCTGTTGTCTTTCCTGGCGTGGCGGTGCGTCAGACAGCGGCAGGTGTCGGAAGGGAAAAATGCTTCGAAAAATTTAAATCGTTTCCAGAGAGAGAGAGAGAGAGAGAGAGAGAGAGAGAGAGAGAGAGAGAGAGAGAGAGAGAGAGAGAGAGAGAGAGAGAGAGAGAGAGAGAGAGCATGGTAGACGGTCACGGAACACAAAAGAGAACAAAGAAACACAAAAGAATCGTAAACAGAAAAGCAAAGAAGTTATGAAGGAGAGATAGCTGGTAACTGGCTGGCCGAGTGTGTGTTTGTGTGTGTGTGTGTGTGTGTGTGTGTGTGTGTGTGTGTGTGTGTGTGTGTGTGTGTGTGTGTGTTGTGTATACAGTGCCTCCATGTATTACTGAGCGGAATCTTGAATCTCGGCCTTGGAGAGAGAGAGAGAGAGAGAGAGAGAGAGAGAGAGAGAGAGAGAGAGAGAGAGAGAGAGAGAGAGAGAGAGAGAGAGAGAGAGAGAGAGAGAGAGAGAGAGAGAGAGACCTTCGCTGGTGTGCTGCTGACTAATGTGTTTATCTGCTGGCCGGGGTGTTTAGGAACTTACATAAACTAACACGTTATGGCTTGGCCGGCACTTAGCGCGGCATGTATATAGCAAGCCTTTGGAAATATGCGCTAATTTGTGTCCGATGAGCGTACCGTTAACCTAATGTAGCCTGTACTGTGTCCTGTGTCCCCTGAAGTTCACCATCTGGCGGTCTGCATCACCTTTATTTACCTTTTCTTTACATTTTTTACCTTTTTATTTCCCTTTCTTTTTAATCTCAGAGGGTCGAGTTGACGTAATAATCTGTGTCCAGTCAGTGTACCATTAACCCAATCTAGCCTGCAATATTCCCTGTGTCCCACGAAGTGTAACATCTGGCGGTCTGCAACACCTTTATTTATCATTCTTCATCCTCAGAGGGTCGAGTTGACAAAACCACATCAAACTAAACATGGGGTGGAGGAAGCGGTGTGGTTATGAAGACTGGAAAGAGGAGAACGCAGAGTGTATTCGTATCTTTTAAACTTGACGTCAAAGATTGTGAAGGGGAGAGGGAAGGGGAGGTAATGAGATAAGTGAAACCACAGGAATGTCTGGGTGTTTGAGGGAGCAAGTTTTAGGTAAGAACGCGTTATAGATCACCTGGTTTCGTAAAGGTAAACATCTAGGTCAAGACAGGTGAGGCACGGAAGGAGGAAGGGAGGGAGGGAGGGAGGGAGGGAGGTAGGTAAGGCAAGGAGACGAGGAACAAGAGGAGGAAGTGAAGGAGTGGATATCACAAGAATGCAAGTTTACGAGAAAAGTGTTCGTGGAAGGAGGGAAGGAAGGATCAAAGTAAGGAAGAAAGGAAAGTTAAGGAGAAAGGGAAGAGGGAGGAAAGCAAAAACATGTTAAGGATGAAGAAGGAAGGATTAAATATCACAAGAGTGTAAGTTTATACCAGAAAAAAGGGTTGAGGAAGATAGGATAGAGGTAAAAGAAGGAAATTCAGAAAGAAATTTAAAAAAAGAGAAAAAAGAAAAATTAAAAGATAATGAGGAAGAAAGGAAACAAGGGTAAAGAAGATAAAGATGGAGAAGAGGAAGAAGAGGTAGAAGGTAGGGAGAAGGATAAAGAAGAATGGGAGAGTAAAGAAATAGGGAGAAATGTAAAGGAGTAAAATTGGAGGACGGGATGAGAAAGGAAAGGTAGGAATTAGGGAAGGGTAAAGAAACAGGGAAATAATGAAAGAAATAGGGAAGGGTAGAGAAGTAGGGAGAAGGATAAAGAAGTAAAGACTGGGAATGGGGTGAGGAAGTATGACGCAGGAAATGACTCACCTGGTGTCGCAGGGCTGCAGGCTGGGGTCCGGCAGGGTGTGTCGCTCCAGCAGGTGAGGGCAGGGCACCCCGTCCCCGTGCTGCAGGGAGGGGCTGGTCCGCCGGCGCTCCCTCACCTCCCTCACCACCTGCGTAGGGAAGAGAACACCCAGTCAGTCCAGCAAGCAACCGAACCATCGCCTCCTCACTCAATGCTTCCCCTTGACCCATTTAAGAACATTTTTAATCTAATGAATGTTCTTGAAATATCAGTTTTTTTTTTTTTTTAAGTATGAAATATTGTACTGCTTTTTAGTTTATAAAATTTCCTTTACGGCAGTTAAGAGAGAACATTACAATTACAATGAATTAAACAACGAAGAATCAAACAGAATTGAAACATGAATTTGATATTACGACGAGTAAGGCGAGACAGAGAGGCGAGAACTTAACCGTTATACCACATGACACGATATATTCCCACACACCAGAATGTTCACTGTACGGCTAGGAAGTACTTGGTATTAAATCATGAACCTTAGAGAGAAGATTGTATGAAAGTCTAAATGTAAAAGGAAACTGCCTTATATTTTCAGGCGTACCACTAATTTTGTAAAAGACACAGATGATTTAAAGCGTAAAATCAAGATGTAATCAGGAGGATGTGAATAAATTACAGTTTTCATGAAATGTAGTGGAGTCCAGACAGGCAACATTTCACGTGAGAGAGAGAGAGAGAGAGAGAGAGAGAGAGAGAGAGAGAGAGAGAGAGAGAGAGAGAGAGAGAGAGAGAGAGAGAGAGAGAGAGAGAGAGAGAGAGAGAGAGAGAGAGAGAGAGAGAGAGAGAGAAACTGGAAAACCGGTTACGGCAGAGGAATAAAAAGTGTGGCAACTGCCGGTGAAGTGAGGCTGCAAAACGTGTAGATAACAAAGAAACAGATGAAACATGGAACAAAATATCGTTCCGAAACACGTATCACTGCAACAACGAAGCAAAGAATAGCGAGAATACCAATATAAATCACGTAGAAGTAGGACAGACCCTCCAGTGCACAAGTCACCAACTGAAAACGGAACATGACAAAAGAAAATGAAAATACAAACATTTGACAACATATATTCACAAGATACGTAAAAATAATACGGCAAAAGTTGAGAACCTCACTGGAAAAGTAAAGAAAAGTAAAAGCCAAGACGACTTTTGCTTTCCGAATCTTACGTTGCCTTGTTCTTGTTAGGAGAGAGAGAGAGAGAGAGAGAGAGAGAGAGAGAGAGAGAGAGAGAGAGAGAGAGAGAGAGAGAGAGAGAGAGAGAGAGAGAGAGAGAGAGAGAGAGAGAGAAGTTCTAGGAGGAGGAGGAGGAGATGGAGGGAGAATTGAAGGTCAGGGGTTTGGGGAGAACAGGAGAACATGGAAAGTGGTGGAAATTCTGGAGTTTGGAAGGTGGTGTGGTGGTGGTGGTGGTGTCAAGGGAAAGGTGTGTTGTGGAGTGTTCCTTCCTCCTCCTTCCCTCCTCCTCCTCCTCCTCCTCCTCCTCCTCCTCCTCCTCCCTCCCTCCCTCCCTCCTCAGTGTCTTAAAGGTTTTGAGGTAGGTTTGACGGGATCAGGACAAGAGAGTGTGGCTTCTGTGGGAAGTGAAAGAAAAAAGAAAATGAATAGAGCAAAAATCCATAATCCATAGCCATCATGTTCACGCCCATAAAAGAAAATGTGTAGAGTTTTTTTCCCTTCATATTTTTAGATGCCCAAAAAAATGTACGAATACTTGATCGGTAAATATATATATTTTTCAAAGGTTTATAGTTAAAAAAATATATGCATATCTTTTTTTTTTTTACATATAGAGAGAGGGTTGTTTCTCTCTCTCTCTCTCTCTCTCTCTCTCTCTCTCTCTCTCTCTCTCTCTCTCTCTCTCTCTCTCTCTCTCTCTCTCTCTCTCTCTCTCTCTCTCTCTTGTTTTCGTGCGTTGTGATTGGAATTCTGCCCTTTAATATATTGGAAATCATAATATAGTAGTAGTAGTAGCAATAATAGGATCAGCAGCACCGGCATTAGTAGTAGTAGTAGTAGTAGTAGTAGTAGAACTCGTAGAAGTATAGTAGTAGCAGTAGTAGTAGTAGTAGTAGTAGTAGTAGTAGTAGTAGTAGTAGTAGTAGTAGTAGTAGTAGCAGGAGCAGCAGCAGCAGCAGTATTAGTAGTAAGAGCAGCACTAGTAGTGATTGTTGTTTTACCAGCAGTGGATAACAAGTCGCTTACAACAGAAAACCTTGTAACGCTCACCTACTTCTCGTTTTTTTTTTTTTCGTTATTAATGGGTGACTAACTTCATGAAAAAAAAAAAACTCCCCCTCAGTTACCGCTGTATACGCTGGCATGTGCTGAGTCAAGAGATAAAAAGAAGAAAGAGTGAAGAAAACGTTAACTGAGGGTAATGTACATAAGCGTTACCTCGACAATGGACAGTAGTTATGTTAATTTTCATCGTAAACGTGCGTACTTTTGTCTGTTGTCCGGATGAAGTATAAAAGTTTTCTCCTTTGTACTCCTAATGATCTTACCTCCCAGCCGTCGCCTCCTCCCTCCCTCCCTCCCTCCCTCCCTCCGTGTGCGACCTGAATATGTATGTTATGAAAATGACGGGAAATGTAAACTAGGGCATTATGCAAGTGTAAGTTGGGAGGTAATGACAGTGTAAGTTTGAAAATGATGGAAGTATTCAATGGAAAACTAACGCAAAAGTAGGTTGGGAAATTAATATATTTTTTGGAATGTGATGAAAAATGTAAGTTGGAAAATAGTGGAAGTACAAGTTGGAGGGTAATGGCCGAGTAAGGTGGAGATAATGAAAAGTGTAAGACGGAAACAGTAACAGGTTTAAGTTGAAAGTTAATGAAAAAGTACGTAGGTTGGAAAAATAATGGAAATATGAGTTGAAAGTAAAGAAAATAATTAAGTCTGAAAATGGTGAAAGTAGAAACTGGAAAATAATGTCAATGTGATTTGGAAACTAATGGAAAATGTTAGCTGCTGAATAATGAAAATTTGAATAATAATAGAAAAATATGATTTGAGAAATTATTCAAAAATGCGAATCTAAAAGCAATTAAAATGAAAATGTAAACTGAAAACGAAAATACGAACTAGAAACACTGACAATACAAATTTGAAAGTAATGAAAAAATTATACGTTGAAAACAATGTCAAGAATATGGAAGCTGAAAACTAACAAAAATACTGCAAAAGATAAATTTTCAATGGCAAATTAACCCACATTCCTCCGAGACACGCCTCTAGTAGAAGGGGAAGGCGTGGAAAGTTAAGACAAAGTAGATAGACCAGAACAGGATAGGATGTGTTGGGGCTGTTCCTTGCGCCTCCCCGACAGTTGTGCGGAAGGGAAAGAGTATAGCGTGTTTTTGATACTGCCTTTTCATTCATACCACCAATACGTTATACAAGACTATTTAGTGTATATTTGCTGATCTTACTGGCCACTCTTCACTTTTTCTTTTTCTATTCATTTTTTTTAATTTATTTGTTATTTTGTTTGTTTTGTTTTACGTCTCGTTTCAGGCAACACAACAGAAGCAGGGAGAGGAGCGTTCCTGCGTGTTCCCGCCTCGCCTCTCCCTCTCTCGCCTTGTTTTTCCTTCCGCTGGCTGGCCGAGACTCTCAATACTGGGCAACAATTACTTTAAGTTGTTTGCTCTCAACTCTCTCTCTCTCTCTCTCTCTCTCTCTCTCTCTCTCTCTCTCTCTCTCTCTCTCTCTCTCTCTCTCATCCGATTCTTATTATCCTTTCAACGCTCGTTTCCTCCCCAGACTCACTCCATTCGCTTCCTCCTCCACCTCCTCCTCCTCCTCCTGCTTCTCCTTCTCCTTCTCCTTCTCCTCCTCCTTCTCCTCCTCCTCCTTTTCGTACCACTCATCTTTCCTGTAGCTTACCTCCTTTTCCTTGATGCTCAGATTCTCCTCCTCCTCCTCCTCCTCCTCCTCCTCCTCCTCCTCCTCCTCCTCCTCCTTCTCCTCCTCCTCCTCCAAGTGGTAAGTTTTCATGTAACCAGAAACCTTCCAAACTTTTCCCAGCCACCTTTCTGACATTAAAGGCTGAGAGTTCCAAGAGACGAAGAGCAAAAAAAAAAAAAAAAATGTACGTGTTAAAAAAAAGAGAACGTATTTGGTATTGGCAATGTGTGTGTGTGTGTGTGTGTGTGTGTGTGTGTGTGTGTGTGTGATTTAATCGTGGTAATGAGGACATCCCATTAAGTTTTGATTCCCTCACTTTTAACATTTAAAGCACAATTACCCTTGTTTATGTTAATGACGCGTGTATTTGACATTTTCCGGTCACTGCAGATGACCGATATTTGTTGCTGGTGCTTTACTTTGTCTCCTTGGTCTTTAGTATTCTTTATTCATGCTATTATTTTGTTAGTTTTCATTGTTTTTTCATTTTTTTTTCATTGGTGATGTTTGTTTTGTCTTAGTTTTCCTTGTTTTTAGTGCCTTGTATGGGTTTTCTTATTGATGTTTATGAACTTTTGGGATTTTTGTTGTTATTTCTTTGTCCTCATAGATTTCAAATTTTTTTTTAATTCAGTTTGCTATGTTTTTTTTATTAGTATTTTTTTTTATATAGGTTTCAATTGTTTTATATTTTTATTGTTTTTCCTCCTTGCTTGCAGTTATTTTTGACTATTATTTTTCTTGCTTTTCCTAGATGGTATTAGTATTTTCTTAGTTTTTTTTATTGTTATTGTTTTTCCTTCTTAGTTTAATCAGTCCCCATTGCATTTAGTGGCATTGCTTTTCTTGTATTTCATTATAATAAAAGATGGAGTGTGTTTACTTTGTGCTATATAATGTTTTCAAAAGGTCACTGTTTGTCGGTCTTACTTATTGCGAACTCCAGCGGAAGGGACATTTTTGTGACGAATCCCTCAGTTTTCAATCAGTTTGGCTTATTCTTCTTTTATATATAGGAAAATTACATCATTGGCAGCAAGACATTCGAACATATGGTTAAAAAAGGTTTAATTTATTCTTCCCTTGGCTTTGTTTGTGTGCGTTCGTTTCCTAAGTCACGTACGGATCGGTTATACACGGATGCGAACACTGACTTCTTCCTGTGGCTGTATTCGCGTCTGTCTGTTTTCTGAAGTCACGTGCAGAACGGTTTTACATGGACACGGACGTCTCCCGGAAGGTGGTGCGCGCCGGTGCTGGGCTTTGCTGTACGTGACCTGCGGAAGTGCACGAGTCTGGGTCCTTGATTCCCCTGATTGCCGAGTGTACGTGATTATAAGATAAACTGCACTTAAAAGTTATTATTTGATTATATGCAATTCCACTCTTCATTTGCTAACGAGTTACAATTTACTATTACTATTAACATTCACGATTGCCATTATTATTGTCCATTATTATTATACATTATTATTATACATGTCCTTACTGCCATTATGCCATTATTATTATACATGTCATTACTGTTTTATATATAATTACTTCTCATGTATATGTTTGTGATTACCTTGAATATTACCTAACTAGAGGGGAGGCCTTTGTTTTTTTTGTTTTTTTTTATTGAGGTGGATTCATGCAGAGTTTTGTTTTTTCTTTTTGTTTTTGTTTTTTGTTTTTATGAATTTATTTCGGCCAAATAGCGACAGACTTGACACATAAATCAACTTGTATGTACAGTGGACACGTGACCCGCAGGAAACGTTGTACTATGAACTGAGATGGTGCATACATATTGATGATAAAAAAAAAAATGTATATATTAAAGTAAGAGTAGCTTTCAATCTCGTCTGCTGAAAAGGGAATTAATTTTACTCACTCGCTTCACCAATACAAAAAAAAAAAAAATTATATACACCTACATTTATAACATTTTACTGCTCTGCTTATCGCATATTCTTTAAGGGTTTCATAGTCCAGCGTGCCATTAGCTCTTTCAGGGTCATATATGTGCATGTATGTGTGTATGAATGCATTGGTGTATAGAATGTATTAAATATTTGAGTCATGTTGGCAGTAAGTCAATTAGTGAATGAATTAACAGTTGCATTTTTATAGTTTCTTCAGTTTTTTACTTTTATCTATTCTTGTCATTATTATCATCATCACCTTTTACTATTTTCATTTATCAGTCATTATCATTGTCTTCATCCTTTACTATTTACTTGCCATTATCATCATCATCATCATCATCATCATCATCATCATCATCATCATCATCATCATCATCATCATCATGTGGGAGCTCTGAACGCGGCATGAACAAACACATCAATCTAAAAAAATCAGTCTTATTCACTACCGGAGGAGGACATCGAACTAAATCTCCACAAATCTAAGAATCTGACCACCTAAGCCTCAAGAAGAAACAAAAAGTGTAGCATCAAAATTACGCTATAGAAAAATAATAAAAAAAAAGGCATCAATTCCTTCATCATCACCATCATCATCATTATTGGCTTCAAAGTGCACGCCATCACTCCTCATCATCATATCGGTTCAAAGTTCCCCATAAGAAAAACGTCTAAAGGTCGATGGTGTCAAACTTACGAAGGAAAACGAGCTGTGTCTTATGGAGCAGCAGCAAGAGGAGGAAGAGGAGGACGAGAAGCAGAGACACAGAGAAAAAGGACAAACATAGAAGCAGAATAAATAAGGCGCTATAAAGAACGTGTAAAGAGGGAAGGCGTTCTTTTCATCACGCGTTATGAGCAAGGCAGTTAGCACACGAGAGAGAGAGAGAGAGAGAGAGAGAGAGAGAGAGAGAGAGAGAGAGAGAGAGAGAGAGAGAGAGAGAGAGAGAGAGAGAGAGAGAGAGAGAGAGCCCAGACAGACAGAGAAAGCTACACTCATTAAGACGACAAAACGAAGAATATGACACTTTCTCTCTCTCTCTCTCTCTCTCTCTCTCTCTCTCTCTCTCTCTCTCTCTCTCTCTCTCTCTCTCTCTCTCTCGCTCTCGCTCTCGCACACACACTATTCCAGGTTATCAAGGACACTTTTGGAGACCACGCCCCTAAGTATCTTCAGAGATTATGCCGAGACTTCGCTCATCAAGGGCCATCGCATCCAGTTAGTGGGGGGGCCGAGGAGGAGGAGGAGGAGGAGGAGGAGGAGGAGGAGGAGGCGAATGAGAAAGTAAAATTGTAGTTCAGATTGGGGAAAAGAAGTTGAAGAAGAAAGAAAGAAGGAGGAGGAGGAGAACGAAGGGGATACGAGCAAGAGGACTAAGAGGCGAATGAGAAAATTATAGTTCAGGATTTAGGAAAGAAGTAGAAGAAAGGAGGAAGAGGAGAAGGAGGAGAAAGAGGACGGGGAGGACGACGAGGAGGAGGAGGGGATGAAGAAAATCACGAGGAAAAGATAACTAGGACGAAGAGAATCAGAAAGAAAAAGAACAAGGAGGTGGAACATTACTGAGGGAGGGAAAGAACGAGAAAGATTAAGACGAGGAAAAAAGTGAGGTCACGTTGGTAAGACGGGGCACAGTGAAGGTGAGAGAGGAAGATGAGGAGAAGAAAAAAGATAGAACAACAGTGGATAGTGGGCAGAAAATAAATAGGTAGAACAGTTATTTAATTTGGGATAATAAGGCTGAGGATTAACATAAAAACACACGAGGTAAGAAGGAATGAAAAGAAGAAATGAATGTCGAAAAATAATGACAAAGTATCAGACACTTCTCATGATTTTTGATATGCTTTTTGACACTTCTCTCTGTGGATTAGCATCTTCAGTGGGCCCTATTATTGTTGCTGTTGTTGTCTTTTTGTTACTCTTGACCAGATCCCCTCTTACATGAAAAATGGAAGCAGAATGTGAGAACCGTCCCACTAATCACATTAAGTATTAGGTTTCAAACATTTATATAGAACTTTTTACATTCTTATTTTTTGTACTAGTCACTTAAATAACTTTGTAACTTAGAACACATAAAAATATCTTCGTATCCTTCCTTTTCTTTTCTTTTATAAATTTTCACTGTCCTCCGAATGTAAACAAAGGTATTTGGTACTGATGGAGAAATAAACACTCAGATAACTTAACGTAGAATAATTCATCAGTGGAAATCGACTCCCGTAAAATCTAAAGTTATAAGGCGATGTAGAAATAATAACAATCATCATCAGCAGCAGTACCAGTATTCCCTCAACCACAAACTTGTTGCCCCGGGATATGTAACAAAATTAGAACGTAATCTTGTGTCTTGAATATTCTTCTCGCCATCTTGTTTCCCTCTTTGTCCTCCTCTCCTGAAGACTGTACCTCCTCCTCCTCCTCCTCCTCCTCCTCCTCCTCCTCCTCTTGGGAAGCTCCTCTGAACCCAAATTATGGCCCTTCTTGCCTCCTGGCTGCATGAGGACCATTACTTCCTCAGCTTCTTGAAACGAGCGGCCACGGACCTAATTTTGCCAACGGACTCAGACGACACCCAGTGAGATTGGAGACTGTGTAGTGGTGCTGCCTTCTTCTTCTTCTTCTTCTTGGACTTGTTCTTCTTCTTGTTCTTTTTTCTTTTATCTGGTTCTGGTTTTGTTTGTTTCTTCTGCTTCTGCTATATCTTCTTTTCCTTCTGGTTCTACTTCTTCTTTTGATTCTTCTTTTGGTTCTTCTTCTTCTTCTTCTTCTTCTTCTTCTTCTTCTTCTTCTTCTTCTTCTTCTTCTTCTTCTTCTTCTTCTTCTTCTTCTTCTTCTTCTTCTTCTTCTTCTTCTTCTTCTTCTTCTTCTTCTTCTTCTTCTTCTTCTTCTTCTTCACCGTTATCATCTACAACACTACTAGTTCTTCTGTCTCCTCCTCTTCCTCCTCCCTCCTCTCCCAGTGTCAGTAGAGCTCCTCAGAATGCGTGGAATTTCGCCGCGTGAATAGAGCAGCAAATTAAACATTCCCGCAGACATTCTTTCCCCCCCCACGGCAGCGTCGCGGGCATTCCCCAGCTTAATAAACACCTGTGGAGGGTCACCGCGGGAGTGTCACCGGACGCCTCCTCTTCTTCCTCCTCCTGTTCCTCTTCCAGTTGCTCATTTTCATCTTCTTTGTCGGTCCTTCTACTCCTCCTTCTCTCGCTCTTTCTACTGCCTGCTTCCTTTTCTCGTCCTCCTCTTCCTCGTTGTTGTTGTTGTTGTTCTCCTCCTCCTCCTCCTCCTCCTCCTCCTCCTCCTCCTCCTCCTCCTCCTCCTCCTCCTCCTCCTCCTCCTCCTCGATTAATATTTATCACACCGCCGTCAATCTGAACAAAGATATCCCACTAGATTTTCATTAAGTCCGCGATAACGTCAAATTAAAACACCATCTTGGATTTTTTGTTTGCAAGTTTGATATTGACTGACGCTTTGTGGGAGTGCGTTACTCTCTCTCTCTCTCTCTCTCTCTCTCTCTCTTTCGTTCGTGAGGCTCTGAACGTCTGTATGTGTTATGGCAGGAGGTCCAGGAGCGTCTCTTTATATTCAACAGCGGAGGAAGAATCTCAAGAATAAGGAGGTTTTCTCACTGACACAGTTACCCTTAACGACGCTTGCTGTGTTAAAAGTTTGGACAATTTAGAAGTCGAAAAGTTTTAACAGACTCTTAGAGAATGCCAGCCAGCGTATGGTCTTTCCTGTGTGTATGTGTGTGTGTGTTTGTGTCTTTCTTTCACTATCTCTGTCACTCTGTATGCCTGACTGTTTATCTATCTATCTATATATCTGTCTGTCTGTCTGTCTGTCTGTCTGTCTGTCTCTCTGTCTGTCTGTCTGTCTGTCTGTCTGTCTGTCTGTCTGTCTGTCTGTCTGTCTGTCTGTCTGTCTGTCTGTCTGTCTGTCTGGTCTGTCTGTCTGTCTGTCTGTCTGTCTCTCTCTCTCTCTCTCTCTCTCTCTCTCTCTCTCTCTCTCTCTCTCTCTCTCTCTCTCTCTCTCTCTCTCTCTCTCTCTCTCTCTCTCTCTCTCTCTCTCTCTCCTCTCTCTCTCTCATTACTAAAAATACAGAAATTTCTTCAATCCTATACGTAAAAAAGACATAATTAAAAAGGAAAAAAATATGACGATTTTATTAATGACACTATTTTTGTCGTTGGAATAAATAGATGAAACTGAACATAATATTTGTGGATAAAGTTGTGCTGTTTTTTTGTCGCGTATCAATATCTGCGTTGAGTGTAATTAATTGGTGCTGTGCTGTGTTGTATGTTGGTTGTAATGAGAGATGCGTGTCATTTTTGTCGTGTCATTTGCTGCATTTGTAATGATTTCTTTTTTTCTGTGATGGTCTATATATGTGCATGTATACTGGTGTTTTGATTTTTTGAGCGGAAGGTAATAATGATAATGATGGAAATAATAGGGAGAATAAGAAGAATGGTAATAATAATAATAGTAATGATGGTGATGATGATAATAATAATAATAATAATAATAATAATAGTAATGATAATAATAATAACAATAATAATAATAATAATAATAATGATAATAATAATAATAATAATAATAATAATAATAATAATAATAATAATGATATAGACTCTTGATTTAGTCTTAATCTTCGCCTCTGATCTTTTCATTATAATATATGTACAGTAGCCAGCCTAGTGGTAACAGTAGTAATGATGATGATGATGATGATGATGATGATAATGATGATGATAATAATAATGATGGTAACTAATAATAATAATGATGGTGATGATGGTGATGATAACAATGATGATATGATTTACGATACACCTTGATAGTGAAGTGATGATGAAACAAAATTATTCTTCCCTCCATACTGAAAAAAAAAAAAATAAATAAAAATAGAAACCATCACCACATATTACAGATTTTACAAAATGCACACGTACCAATTTTTTTATGAAGGGTTTTATCACAGTTTTATGCGTTTCCCAGCTTGAATGTATTGCTTTTTTCACGCAAATTAATGTCGGAAAAAAAATATTACTGATCGTTATGTTATATTTATATATATATTTGGGTGCTTGTTTTTGTTTTTTTTTCCCTTTAGTCCTTCACTGCTAAATAAATGTTCTCATACTCATATTGAAGTTTTTACACTTTTTTTTTCTTTTTTTCTTTTTTTCTTTTTTCTTTTTCTTTTTTTTTTTGCACTACATTAGTTTAAATAAATTTGTAAGTAAGAAAAAAAAAAGGTGAAATTAACCTTATTATATTTCATTAATATGTGCATGCTTTTTTTTTTCACCGCTAAATAAACATTCCTGTAAACAAATTTTTTTTTTTAAACTTATTTTCTCGCATTACAGTCACTTAAATAGTTCTGTTTGTAAGAGAAAGTAAAATCAAACACTGTATTTAATATTCACGTGTGCACGTTTTTTCTTTTAATCTTTCACCGCCAAAGAAGTCATGTACATCTTTTTTCTTTTTGACATTTTTTGGACCACATTCATTTAAATAGGTTTGTAGGGTAGAAAAAGATAAAATTGACCTTCTATTCTTCTCTCTCTCTTTGTGTCCCACGCAAACAAGTTTTACAATGGTCTCAATGGTTAACAAAGGCATTCCACGGCAGTAAAAGTTTTAAGTTATGGGAAAAAAATGCACTCGAGTGTTGCTTCCCTATACAGAGTTACAAGAAGAGGAAAACTGTAAAAAATCGAGAAAAATAAAGCTGTAAATTACGAAACATGATAGCAGGGAGAGAGAGAGAGAGAGAGAGAGAGAGAGAGAGGAGAGAGATGAGAGAGAGAGAGAGAGAGAGAGAGGAGAGAGAGAGAGAGAGAGAATTTTTCCCCAGCGTGGCCTTGAGATGAATGATAGAAGATGGATAATGGCGGTGGTGGTGTTGGTGGTGGTAGTGGTGGTAGTGGTGGTAGTGGTGGTGAAATAATGAAGAGGAGAAGAGGAAGTGCAGGAGAAAATAGTAAGGACTGTGATGGAGGATAAGTGCATAGAATTTAGTGATAGGAGTGGTGGAGTTAATGATAGTGAGCAGTGAAAGGGATAGTGATTATGGGATGGGGGACAGGATAGCACTACTGTTATGTAATAGAGCTTCCTTGATGGTGATAGTGTGGAGAGAACAATGCTAAATGATGCACGTAGGTATTAATGGAGATATGGTGGAGATCATCATGTAGGGAGCATTATTATTCATGTGGATTGTATAAATGC
>NC_087168.1:15819649-15889649 GCF_035594125.1 Scylla paramamosain
TGGTAGTGAGCCAAGAAGTAACCTGTGCATTGATTGCCTGCTGTGGGGTTATGGAGCTTCGAGTTGTGTTGTTGTGTGGCCATTAATAAAACTGTCTATCTATCTGTTGATTATACCTTTGTGTTCTTACGTAGAAGCTTTTGGTTATTGTATGGTGTGGCGATTCTAGACTGTCATTGATGTATTTATGTCGCTATGGGTGTTTTGGTGTGTGTGTGTGTGTGTGTGTGTGTGTGTGTGTGTGTGTGTGTGTGTGTGTGTGTGTGTGTGTGTGTGTGTGTGTGTGTGTGTGTGTCTTTATAGGTCTGCCTTAAAATCCCCGTTACCAGTTCCTTCTTTTTTCCTTTTTTTTTCTTTTATAATACCTCCATAGTTTTTACATCTACTGAAATAAGTGCATGTTAAAATCCCTTCTCACCTCCTGACTCTTCTCTTTCCCTTCTCAGCTCTCTCCATCCCCTCCCCTCTTCTCGTCTTCACTGTTCCTCGCCACCCGTGTTTGCTGATCCTTATCCTTTTGTTCCTCCTTTGCAATAATGTGCCCACTTCCGGGACTCTTATTTGCTCTGCTTCACTCGGGCAACTGCATGAAAAAGAGGGTGAAAACAGAGATGGGAAATCAGAACAATGACTTTTTTCCCTTTTTTTTCGCGTATAATATGAATGTACTGCTTCTCCCTCTCACCATGAAGAACTAGATCATGATTCGCTGTAAATATAAACAAAGAGTCAAACCATGTCAGCCATTCCAAAATTAAGTGGAAAATCAGAACAAATTTTTTTTTTCCCTGTTTCTCCCTCCTACCATGAAGACGTAGACACAAAATTATACCTCACTGTTAATACGGGAAGAGTCAAGCCATGTCAAGCGTTCCAAAATTAAGTCTTTTTATGACTAACACACTTGTCCTGTAGGTTTTGTAAATATCTTGGTGGTGTAGTTTGAATGCGCCACTCTGCTCTCCTCACACAAAGAAGCACATGCAGACACAAAACTCACACTGCAAATAAGCAAAGAGCCTAACACATCAAGCCTTTAAAAGAAAAGAATAATTAACCTTTTCCTCCTGTAGGTTAAGTATGCTTTTCGCTTAAAGTTTGAATGTACCACTGCTATTTTTTTGTTCCCCACCCACGTCACTCACGAAGAAATAAACACAAACAAAAATTTCTCTCAGTAAATATGCAAACACCAAATATCCATCACCCTCAAAATAAATATATAATAATCGATGTGTTTCTCCGGCAGGTTATGCAAGTATTTACACTCGAGCCAGAGAGAGAGAGAAGGAGAAAGAGAGAGAGGGGGGAAGGGAGCAAGAGACAAAACACTGAACGCCCCTACTCTCCTTGGATCGATATTATTGTAAGTGCCGTCCAAACACTCATAATTTAATGTCTTACAGATGACACGCTCTTGGTCAGCCAGTCTGTTCACATTACCTAGATATATCACCACCCCCCTCCCCCCTTAACCTCCCCTGCGATGGGTGTCATTAGTCAACTTGATGGATAAGCTCTGGTCTCCTCCCTCTTCTCCCTCTGCGCCCCCTCACCCACTCCTCCCCGTCGTGTGGTGGATGATTAATTCCTGGGATTGATGGCCGCAGTGGGGTGAGGTGGTGGGTTTTCCTCCTAACAGTGACGCAATATGTTCTTGTCGTGTCAGTTTTATTTCTATGTTGATGTGAAAAATACAGGAATGGATGATAGTGTGGGTCTTATTCTTCATAGTGATTCTGTGTGTTCTTGTCATGTCAGTGTTTTTATGGTGACATGAAAAAAAAAAAAAGAAAGAAAGAAAATGGCAAATGTTCCTGTCGTGTCTGTTTTATATTATTTTCTTCCGATGTTGAAATTGCAGGAACACGGGCATTAACTTATCCCGTGGGAGTGATGTGAAGGATTTTGCTCTTTATAGTTACTCAATATAATCCAGTTATGTCAGTTTTCTTTTTATTTATGAAAAGAACAGAAAACCATGGTGAATTTAAGATACCAATAACTAATTAACGCATAAATGAGTAATTATTCACTTTTGTTGATCATTTTCGTGTCAAAAAATCGAATGTAAATGAATGTATGGACTTATGGATTGCTTGATATTAAGACTTGCTCAGGGATTAAGAAATGGGGACATCGTAGGTGATACTAGGTAATTGTCTGATGCTGTTTTCTTTTACGTGAAACAAATTATATAACTTGGCATAACTTTCTAAGGCAACCATTCGTGCGTATAATATATCTAAGAATATGTGCTGCTTTTTTTTTATAATCATCCAGGAATTATTTGCCCTTTTATGTATTTGCAACGTCTATACTGGAATTTATAGTATAACTTGCTGCTTTCGTAGTTATTATAAGTTATTTTATCATTTATATATTAACCGTACCTCTCTTTCCTTCTCCTTTCGCCGTATATGCAACCTCTATACCGCTCTTTTATCAGGGGCCATTAAACTGCGGAGCTCTGCAGAAAAAGAGGCAAGGCAGAGTCAATGAAGGTGGGAAATGTGAGGCGGGGAGAGAGAGAGAGGGAAAGAGAGAGAGGGAGGTGGGGGGTGGCGAAAGGAGGGAAGTGGTTTTGAACGCGGAGCATCCCACCACGTGTAAGTTATTCCCGAAACACTTCTTTTATATCCCTTTGAAATTTCAGTGAAAGGAATATTGGGAGGGAGGGTTTCCGCAGATACGAATGGACCTCTTTTTTTTTCTGCCACCTTTTTCTCTAAATGGAATACGCTGAGAAGTATGGCTTGTAAAAAAGTGACGGTATGTATGAAGGGGATTTTACGTGGCCGTCTTTGTGTATGTGCTGGAGCGTGGAAATGTTGAAATTGTCGTTTTATTAGAGGCAGTATATGGTATGTTTGAAAGAGAGAGAGAGAGAGAGAGAGAGAGAGAGAGAGCGAGAGAGAGAGAGAGAGAGAGAGAGAGAGAGAGAGAGAGAGAGAGAGAGAGAGAGAGAGAGAGAGAGAGTACTTATGTATGTGCGTTTTAAAGTTTAATGTGTTTGCCTCTCCAAATTTAGATTTCCGCTTCTGTGTTTAACTTCTCTTCATGGCAGTACTCTCTCCAGAATTTCTCCGCTAAAGAAAAACCTTGATCTACATTGAATAGGAAGCGAAGAACATGAAACCGGAGACTATCTTCAACCAAAACAAGAAAATAATAATAATGATAAAAAACTAAAAAAAAACTTATCGAAGAGAAGGAGAGAAAAAAAAATTATATACAATGAATGTTTTAGAATTGATATGGTAAAGAATATAAACTTTACAAATAATACACAGTTGGTAGAGAATAGGGAATCGACATACAAGAGAAGAAAAGATAGACAAGGAAACGCTGAAGAATGACTAGGAAAAAGGAATATTGGCTTGATAAATTATACACAATTGGTGAGAATAGCGAATTGACAAGTTAGGAGGGAAAAGGAAGAAAGGAAGACAGAGGAAGACTGATGAAATTCATATCTTGACTTGGCAGGGCGAGAGACAAAGCAAAACAGAAACAGAGAGGGAAAAAAAAAAAGAAACTGTGCAAGAATTTGAGTTTGATATTTCACAGTGCTTTATACATATATAAGAGGGACAGCATGGTATTCTACGACCAACATATTAATTTGTACATTGTTTATATATTGATTGTCTCTCGAGGTTGATTGATATATAAATAGACACCTGGCTGGAAGAGAGAGAGAGAGAGAGAGAGAGAGAGAGAGAGAGAGAGAGAGAGAGAGAGAGAGAGAGAGAGAGAGAGAGAGAGAGAGAGAGAGAGAGAGAGAGAGAGAGAGAGAGAGGCACGTGGGTTGTCTTGCTTTTAAAGAGGATGAAAATATACATGTCAACAACCTTTGTGTGTAGAATAAAAGGTATTCTAACGGAGGGAAAAATATAAGAGAGAGTTTAAAATATCCACCTACCTACCTTCCTACACACACACACACACACACACACACACACACACACACACACACACTTGAAGGCAGCATCTACAATGTGTTTCACTTTGTCTTACTTTTAGAGAAATAATACAGTTTCCTTTGTGGACTTTCTTTACTACTTTTGAGGAATGTGCTTGTGAGAGAGAGAGAGAGAGAGAGAGAGAGAGAGAGAGAGAGAGAGAGAGAGAGAGAGAGAGAGAGAGAGAGAGAGAAATTTCGTCGCCATTAAGGACAACATATACATATCTTCAATTTAAAAGCGATACACCTTACTTTCCTCCTCCTCCTCCTCCTCCTCCTCCTCCTCCTCCTTTTGAGCCAAGGATTCACTGTCTCTCAGAATTATTTGCAACGCATTTCTCTTCCCCTCTCTCGGCGCGGGTAAGGTGTCAGAGAGAGAGAGAGAGAGAGAGAGAGAGAGAGAGAGAGAGAGAGAGAGAGAGAGAGAGAGAGAGAGAGAGAGAGAGAGAGAGAGAGAGAGAGAGAGAGAGAGAGAGAATGATAGTCGAATTTTTACTAAAAGCCTTTTACGGTGCTTGTCTCCAGTACTAATGGTGATGAGTGATTGTGGTTGAGATGGTGATGGGTGTTGTTGTTGTTGTTGTTGTTGTTTGTGGTGGTGGTGGTGGTGGTGGTGGGGGGATGGCTGGCGATATTTCTAGCGTGGGACTCAAGGTGAGAAGTGAGTGCTGGTATCTGAAGTGAACACGCAAATGGAACGGATGGGAAGAAGGTTGAGGGAAGAATGCAAGTTTTTGTGATCCTGTTTGAATGCGGGTTTGAAGATGTTGTCCTGGCTGTAATGGAAGAGGAGGAGGAGGAGGAGGAGGAGGAGGAGGAGGAGGAGGAGGAGGAGGAGGAGGAGGAGGAGGAGGAGGAAAAGAGGAGGAGGAAGAGGAAAAGAAGAAGAAAAGAAAAAGAAGAAGAAGAAGAAGAAGTGGAGGAGAAAATGGAAGAACAGGAACAGAAAGAGGAGGATAAGAGAGGAGAGAAAGTGCAGGAATGAGGAGGAGGAGATGGTGAAATACGAGTAGGAAGAAGCCAGAAATGAGGGAACGGAGAAGGAGGGCAAAGAAATAGACTAACGACATCACGTACGAGGAAAAGACGAAGACGAAGAAGACGAGGAGAAATAAGAGGAAGTGGAGGAGGCGGGAGAAATAAGAAAAATATTAGAATGAAAGAGAAGAAGAAGAAGAACGCGGACAAAAATACGAGGGAAGAAAAGACGAAAGGAAACTAAGGCGAACAACAAGGTGAAGCCGCGCACGCCGTGATGCATCGCTAAGTGGGGAGTGGCGCCCCCCCTTTCAGCCTCCCCCGCCTCCCGCAGTCTCTCCCAACTCTCCAACAACTGACACCGCCTCTTTCAGTACCCGGAAACCTCCCTCTGCCTCTCCCCGTCTCCCCATGCCTCTCCCAACTCTCCCATAGCCTCCCACCCTACCCAGCCTTCCCCATTTCTTCCTCTGACTCTCCCAACCTCCCACAGCCTCTCTCAGCCTCTCCCAGCCTCCCCCATTTCTCCCTCTGTCCCTCCCAACCTCCCATAGCCTCTCCCAGCCTCCCTCTGTGACTCTAGCCTCATCCAGCCTCCCTCTGCCTACCCCAAGCCTCCCTCTGCCTACTCCAGCTTACCATAACCTTCCACAACCCTCCCCAGCTACGACAGCCTTCCTCAGCCTCACTCAGCCTCCCCCAAGCCTTCCGGAGCCTCCCATAGCTTTCTCCAATCTCCCACATCCTTTCCCCCAGCCTCCCTCAGCTTCTCACAGCCTCTCTCAGCCTCCCTTAGCCTCCATCACTCTACAGCCTCCTCCCACCTCTCCCACCCTCCCACCAGCATCCACCAGCCTTCCCTCCCACAGGCCTCCCCCGTGACTCTATCCTCAAGCCAATTTCCCCACGCCCACTTCCCGCCGCTGGAAAGTGACAAACAATCTTGGACACGATGCCATTATTTTTATTTTCCCTGTATTTGTTAAAGAAAACTGTCTTTTTTTTTTTGTGTGTGTGTGTATGTTTGTGTGTGTGCGTGTGTGTGTTTTTTTCATGTCTTCTTTCATTCTCTCGAAATACTCCCCTCGATGACATTATTTATTCTGTATGCATTTGTTAACCCTTTCATTGTTATTTGGCAAGTGTTTCCTTAATTACTGGGCTCTGGGACATCTTTTCTTGTTCCAAAGCCACTTCCGGCCATTGTACCGTCTAGAAATTGCAAACTCTATTTTTTTTTTTTTCCATCCTCTTCTTTCTCTCGTAGGCGTTTATAAAGATCCCATACATTGCTTTTTAGTGGTGTGAATTGTTGCATGCCACAGTGAAGGGGTTAAAGAAAATATTGTCTGTGGGAGTGCATTTATTTATTTATTTATTATTTATTTTTTTTTATCTCCTCTTCCTTCATTCTCGCGTTATATGTTGGAGGGAATGTGATTTACCTCGCTTCACTTTCGGTGGAAATATATTCATAAATGCAAAAAGGCAAAGAATTGAGTTCTTCGCCAGGGAAAGGCAGAAGGTAACATGCACGCGAGGAAAGCTGCGGCCGTCCCCCTCGCCCCCCTTCCCCCCCGAGGCTCCTTCCATGAATAAGAATAAATATATTTTACATTGAACTTCTGCTTTGTTTACCAAGACCCGAGTGCCGAGTGACGGGATGGAGACGGATGGCGGTGCGGAGACGTGGCGGACGTAAACATATTGAACGTGCCGCGAGGAGGACAAGAAATGATGGTCGGGAGGAGAAGAAGAAGGCGTTGGAGGGACAGAAGGACAAAATGGCGACCTTCGTTCCTTAAGCATCGTGTTCTGTTTTCTTCATTATTTTCTTCACGACTTTTTGAATTTACATATGTCTGCGAGTACAGTATTTTTTTTTTTGTTTAATTTTCTTAGTTGTCATTACTTTTTTCTTCTTTTCACCGTTTTTTCCTAGAGTCAGTGGTTGGCGCCATGCACGAGTTTCCTCCAGTTGTCTCTATCTCTTGCATCTTCCTCTGTGACTCCCATCCTTTGCAACTCTTCCGCAATTTCATCCCTCCATCTCACTCTCTGTCTTCCTCTCGATCTTCTTCCCTCAATTAGTTTTCTGAAGGCCTTTTAAATCCGAGCCTGGTCTTCCCTTCTTACTGCGTGACCAAACTATCTATTTTTTTTTTTTATCTTATCATCATTATCAACTTTTTTTCGCTCATTTCCCCCGGTTTTTCGTCTATTCCGGTCAACCTCAGCTGAGCATCATATTTCAAGAACCTCTCCTTTCTCTATGTATATGTCCTCATTTCCCACGTAATACATCTCTGCCACCTAACACCAAATACCCTCAGTCCTTTATTTTTTTTTAATTAGTTATCATTAGCGTCATCAAATGCCTGCAAAACATCAAGAAATCACACGTGTCTCTCTTTCTGGTATTCCTCACCTAATTGTGGTTTTAAAAAGGATCGCCAACCTTTTTCTTCTTTTCGTCTTCCACTTCTTTCATATAATCCCATCATAGCTTCCACGCGCCATAAGACACTCATGATTTAATATTTTTCCTTGTTTTTTTTTTTTCACTTCCTTCTGCTTTCGTCATGCGCTGTGCCTTCTCTATCACCACCAACCTTTTTCTTTCCTTCGTCATCTTTTTTCCCTTATGTTATTTCCCCTCAGCTTTCAAACATCATAAACACTCCTGATCTTATGTTTTTTCCCCCTCTCTGCTTCCTTCTAATGCTTTCATATGTTGTGTCTTTTATTGCATCACCAACCTTCTTCTTTCCTTCCGTGTTCTATTTCCCTCACGTTATCCCTTCACAACCTCCAAACGTAAACACTCATGATCTTTTGTTTTTCTATCTTTTCCACTTCCCTCTGCTAGTGTTGTGTGTCTTATCTTTTATACCTTCTGAACTCCCACACAGATGTCGCCATAGTAACTTTAATTAACCCCTTTCACTGCGGTATGCAATACTTCACATCACCATAAAACAATGTATTGAATATTTACAAGAGTCTACAAGAAATTGACAAAAAAAGAATAGATTTTGCAATTTCTAGCAAGTAGGAAAATAAAATATGTGGTTAGTGGTTATGGAAAAGTGCAGAATCCCAGTAAGAGGGTCAAGAAGACTCATAGAGGTAAATAAAGTGATATAGCGAATGTTCTTCCTAGTGATATACTTAAGCGGGTATTAATTGAGATTTTTGCTTCGTTCCGGCCCACTAATACCCGTGTAATGGTACGATTTTCATGATAATCTTGTATTAATTGACTTGATCTCTCTCTCTCTCTCTCTCTCTCTCTCTCTCTCTCTCTCTCTCTCTCTCTCTCTCTCTCTCTCTCTCTCTCTCTCTCTCTCTCTCTCTCTCTCTCTCTCGCACATTAGTTAACTTTTTTCCGTGTCACGCCAGCACTTATCGTCTCCTCCGCCGCCATCCGCTCCTCGTTACTCACTTAATTGGAACTTTGGGTTTAAAAAAGGCAGTGGGGATGGAGGTGGCGGTCAGGTAAGCGTCAGTGGCACAGGTGGGAAATGAATCTATTAGTTCATTAGTGGGATGGGAAGCTGGAAAAAGGGAGGGAGCCACTACCACTACCACCACCACCACCACCACCACCACCACCACCACCACCACCACCGCCACCATCACCTCCGTTTATTCCTCCATCATCACGCAATTAGCAACACTGAGAACAACACAATTATAGTGGATTAGTGGGGGATAGGGAATTGGAAAAATGGAGGGAAGCATCATCATCATCACGACTACCACCTCCACCAGCACCACCATCACCACACACACACACACACACACAAAAAAAAAAAAAACACCGTGAACTTTTGGTGAATGCTATAACCTTCAGTATTGGAAAAAAAAAAAGTAGTTTCCAGAAGATGGTGACACGTGTAAGGTTCTGCTTGGGATATTTTTATTTATTTATTATTATTATTTATCTCCTTTTGATATGTAAGCAAAAAAAATATATACGAGGTGTTTAATATTTACTCTTGAGTTTGGGTTTATTGATGTTTTGCATTATAAGCTTCATGGTGGGACGTGGAATCTCTACTCACTGCCACCTTTCGTGCTTGTGTTGGCAAATAGACTGAATATTACGTGTAAATGAAATTAATTAACGTTTTGAAATGCAGGTTGACTGGGGGATTTGTTATGCTAAAATGTGGAAAATTTTAATGATATCTCCCGTCCTCAATCACACACACACACACACACACACACACACACACACACACACACACACACACACACACACACACACACACACACACACACACACACACACACACACACACACATTCCAGCAGCCATACTCATAAAAACAGATTATTACCTACATAACATAATTTTCAGCCACCCCTCATTACCCTCTACATGCCTGTCTATCGGCGTGAGTCTGCAAATAAAGAGGTAACCGTAACTCTCAATACTAACATTACTATCTTCACATCACTTGCTAGACTAATGAGGCAACCGTAGCTATCTTTACCATCTTTACTAAGGCGACAAGTTGATCCTTTCCTCCTACATTGCGAAACGACACCAAGCCGCGATCGCTCTATTGAATTCATATATTTTAATTATGTTGCCTTGCGGGGGAGTATTCCTGCATTTTGTTGGTCTCGTGGAAGCTCTGCGGTATTCACGTTTATGAGGGAGTCAGGACATTTCATCATTGAGGGCTGGAGTTTGAAAAGGCGCAATTCTGACACCAATACTACGTGCTAATAAGGTGTTGGCATTGATAAGTGCAGCGTGTGCGTGCTTATGTGCTGTGAGTGGGCTGTTGGTTGCTTGAAAGAGAGAGAGAGAGAGAGAGAGAGAGAGAGAGAGAGAGAGAGAGAGAGAGAGAGAGAGAGAGAGAGAGAGAGAGAGCAAATACTAGCCACGAATCTACAATAAATAGTGACAGACCGCGGGCAGAAGTGGGTGGTTATTGGCGTGTAAGGCGAAGACACACTAACAGAAGCGGAAGCAGAGACAGCAGGAGAGGCAGCAGGTCTCCGTGGCCAAGCAGATAGAGGTGCTTGAGGCGTTAATTAAGTCCAGTGGCGCTCCAGGACTGCAGTGAAGGCAATTAGTTTGTTGGTGATAATTCCGTTTCAGTTTGCGTCTCTCCCTCGCAATATGCTGAGACAGTCCACCACCACCACTACCTCCACCACCACCACCACCACCCGAGCAGTCTCAGTCACCTACCGTCTCTTCGCCGCCGTCGCTTATGTCTGCCGTTCACTTTGTCGAACATATCTGGAACGCTGCTCACGATCTTATGAAACTAATCTCCGAGGTTGGAAGTCATTAGGTGCAGGTTATACACCGTCCCACACGCCTCGCCTCCCTCCCACCCCTTCCCCTCTCTCTTCCTTCCTTTCTCTCTCTCTCTCTCTCTCTCTCTCTCTCTCTCTCTCTCTCTCTCTCTCTCTCTCTCTCTCTCTCTCTCTCTCTCTCTCTCTCTCTTCCCATCGGCCAGCCAGCCAGCCAGGCAACCAGCCGTCAGCCACGTCAGCACTATCACAAAGTCAGTGGGTCCTTGGAAATAACTCTTTTCTTCGTCGTCTTTTTTTTAAAACCACCTCCAGTTCTTCATCCACTTTATCCTCCTCCTCCTGCTCCTTCTCCTTCTCCTTCTCCTTCTCCTTTTCCATTTCTTTTGCCTCCTCCTCCTCCTCCTCCTCCTCCTCCTCCTCCTCCTCCTCCTCCTCCTCCTCCTCCTCCTCCTCCTCCTCCTCCTCCTTTTCCTTTTCCGTATTTTCACATAATTTAATTTCTTCCTACATTTCATTCTGCCCCTCGTCTTCTTTGCCTTCCCCTCCTCTCATTACCACACACACCCACACACGGTTGAGGACGGTGGTGGTGCTGGTAGTGGCTGCGGGCAACAGATGGCGCTGCCTCGTAACTCACTGTTTATCTTCGTAACTCGGGTCGTTCCGGCTTGTAGTTCCGCCACGCTGCGACGCGGGACGCCAGTAATTGGTCAACACCTGGTCATTTACTTCGCCCCTCCACCCCTTCTCTCTCTCTCTCTCTCTCTCTCTCTCTCTCTCTCTCTCTCTCTCTCTCTCTCTCTCTCTCTCTCTCTCTCTCTCTCTCTCTCCTCCCATTATATATATCAAGATACATTTTTACCTCGTCAATGTTCATTTCATAATATTTATAAAGGAAAAAACAGTTATATGCGTCACACCTTTTTTTTCTGTTTTTTCCGTCATTTTTCAGCTCTCTTTTTCTTGCTCTTGTAAACATTAATATTGCCGTACGTTTATGTTCCTTCCAAATATATAACGTACGGACTTTAAAGACATGCAGACATTATTCTCTATTATAAGCTTATCTTTCCCCCAAAATATAACATGTGGATCTTCAAGGTGTATCCAATGAGTCTGACTGTCACTTGAATATTTTACCCCGCCAATGAGTAAAAGGGAAGCTCAATAATCACTCCCACGCTACAGAGGGCCGTGCAGTGTGTTATTTGAAGCTCATTGACGTCATCACTCCCAGTCTCTCTCTTTGTGTGTGTGTTTGTCTGTGTGTGTGTGTGTCATGTTGGAGCTAATGATGTGTTCTGCCTCGCCGCCGCCTCGCTTTGGCTGACTGTTGAACGTCATTACACGGAAGACTATAACATTACTCGACGGTCCCTTTCATTGGTAGCTTGCCCGTGATCTGTTTATCATCTTCCTTTTCCTCATCTTTCTCTACCTCTTCCTCCTCCTCCTCCTGCTTCTTCTCTTCTTCCTTTCCTTTCTGGTGGTTCTTATTAATTTTCCTTGTCATATGTATCTGTCTCTTCCTCCTCTGCTTCCGTTTTCTCTTCCTATTCCTCTTTTCCCTCCTCCTCCTCCTCCTCCTCCTCCTCCTCCTTCTCCTCTTCCTCCTGCATTAGCACATTACATTCTCTGGATGTCTCGCATCGACTGTGAATAATTTGGCAACTTTGGCGAGTTTCCTCGTTCACCATTAAGTCTCTCTCTCTCTCTCTCTCTCTCTCTCTCTCTCTCTCTCTCTCTCTCTCTCTCTCTCTCTCTCTCATATATCTTCCTTCTTCCCATCCAGTTCTCCTTTTTCATATTCCTTCCGCAACGACCATCACCATCACCATCACTATCACTTGATCTCCTCCTCCTCCTCCTCCTCCTCCTCCTCCTCCTCCTCCCTCCGGGCAGCAACAGGGACGAGCAAGGCCGCACAATTCACACGGAAATAACTGTCCTAAGATGAGCAGCACGCGGGGAAGTGAACTGCTGGTCGAGCGAACACTGTACCGACATCATATGTAAGTAATGTTTTGGAGGTAATGCTCAATATTGTTAATTTTTGCCATTAATTATTGGGAGAGGGAAGAGGAAGGGATGGGAATTTTATCTCTTTAGGGTTTATATAATTTTTCATTGATGTTTTCTATTCTGTATATTTATTTGTCTGCATGGTGGTTGGGGCAGGGCGGGATGGGGGGGGTAGGTTTATCTATGAGGTATTCAACTAGTTATTTATTTTTATTCATTGGTTCTGTCCCGGGGCATGAATTGTGTATATTTTTCTGTTCACGTATGCATGGTGTATTAATAATGAACGTGGTGGTATAAATGTTAATGTGCATTGGTATTGATAGTATGAATTTAAACTAGCACAATTATTAATCTTCACATTACGTAGCGTGCGTTGATTAATAGTGATCTCTGAAACGCTTTACACACACACACACACACACACACACACACACACACACACACACACACACACACACACACACACAACAATATACTGTACTTTTCATGTCTAGTGTTTTATTTGTTTATTTTTCATCTGCACCTTTGTTTGTAATCTGTTTGTCCAAGAGATGTTAATGGTGGTGATGGTGGTTGTCTTGTTAGTGGTGGTAATGGTAGTTGTCTTGTTAGTGGTGGTAGTGGTAGCTGTCCTGTTAGTAGTTATGATGGTGGTATTTGTGGTGGTAATGGTGCTGGTGGTGGCTTTGATGGTGGCGATGGTGGTTGTCGAATTCATCTTTTAACTAACAATTTATTTGACCCACACCATAGACTCTCTCTCTCTCTCTCTCTCTCTCTCTCTCTCTCTCTCTCTCTCTCTCTCTCTCTCTCTCTCTCTCTCTCTCTCTCTCTCTCGACCATTTCCCACCAATTTTTACATAGCATCACCAAATTACCCTTTTTTAAAACCATCATCACACCCTTAATCATATTCCCTTCAGATAATTTCCACCACCAGTCCAACCACTTTTTACCACTTAACTCTTGTTCTTTTAACCTTTCACTACAACACGTGCCATTTCATACCGTACACTTCTCCTTTACAAAGCACACAAAAGTCAGAGTGCATAGGGGTAGCTGTTCTCTTTATCGTGCCCTTTGTATCTCCCAGGAATCAAAGGCTGGCTGAATATGGGCACGTAACGAAGGCAGGTAAAGGGGTTAATTGGCACCTGTGTGTGTTGTACCCTAGCTGGTGACGTCAGATAGGAAGGTACGTGTTGTGTTCAAGGTTCTCAAGGTAATTGGAAGCAGGTTGGAGTGGTTCTCTCTCTTTCTCTCTCTCTTTTTTTTTTTTTTTTTTTGTAATGTGTGATTAACTGGCTTTGTGTTTTCTTTTGTTTATTTAATGTATTTATATATTTATTTATTTTTTTTGAGGGTGTCTTTTTTTGTTTTAATGATGATGATGGTCATGGTGATAATGGTAATGATAATGATGGTGATGATAGTGATGATAGTGATTGTGTAGATAATATGCATTGTTAATTCTTTTGCTACTACGATTACTTCTACCTATACTGATAATAATGATAATAATGATGGTGATAATAAATATGACGGTAATGATCATTATTTCATTATTATTATTATTATTATTATTATTATTATTATTATTATTATTATTATTATTATTATTATTGTTGTTATTATTAATATTATTATTATTATTGTTATTATTATTATTATTATTATTATTATTATTATTATTATTATTAGTAGTAGTAGTAGTAGTAGTAGTAGTAGTAGTAGTAGTAGTACTAATATTATCATTATCATTATTAGCATTGTCATTATATTCGTCATCATCATCATGAAAGGCTATGCCAACAACAACACCAATAACAATAATAATAATAATAATAATAATAATAATAATAATAATAATAATAATAATAATAACAAAAAAAAAAACTTCACCTTACCAAAACCCTCAAAAACACAAAACCACTCACCACTCACGACACACACACACACACACACACACACACACACACACACACACACACACACACACACACACACACACACACACACACACACACACACACATATATACGTACTCACACCACGTTAACATTTCCCTCAACTAGCTAAAAATATACACCACACAATAATACTTCCAGCAGGAACCACCATTCACTCACACTCCCTCGACAACAAACACCTGCATTATAATATTATTCCCTGGCGGCGAAGTAATTCAGTGATCCAACACATGCACCTCTTCCTTGTTACACCATCACCACCACCACCACCACCACCACCACCACTACCACGACTACTAGATATAAAAAAAAAAAACACAGGGTTCCAGCCACTTTGTACCGTCGCCTGCTATATAAACGTCATGGGCGTGGCGTGTACCATATATAGTGCAATCATCATAAAAAGGGAGGAAGTTTATATAAGATTTGTGGAGCCTAGGAGGGGGTGAAGAATGGGGAGAAAGGGGAGGAGGAAAAATGATTGTAGAGTTATGGGTGAAAGAGATGGAGGAATGGAGGGTCGAGAGAGAGAGAGAGAGAGAGAGAGAGAGAGAGAGAGAGAGAGAGAGAGAGAGAGAGAGAGAGAGAGAGAGAGAGAGAGAGTAAACTTTTTTCTAACTTGTTTATATTCGTTTACATTGCCTTTACTTCCTCCTTTTCTTCTTCTTCCTCCTCCTCCTCCTCCTCCTCCTCCTCCTCCTCCTCCTCCTCCTCCTCTGCTCTCTCTGATTGAATGAATATTTCCATTTTCGTTTCCATTCAACATACAGATGAGAGACTGGTGTCCACTTCCCCTGCTTTCATTTCTCTCTCTCTCTCTCTCTCTCTCTCTCTCTCTCTCTCTCTCTCTCTCTCTCTCTCTCTCTCTCTCTCTCTCTCTCTCTCTCTCTCGTTTTAATCTTCTTAACGCGGGAAAAAAAGGGGAAAATTTTATCTAATACACATGATAGATTACGGTTATTGTTTTCGTATATTTTCTTTTTCCCCGTTTTCTTCCTCATGTTTATTATCCTTATTATCTTTATACTTATTATTTTGTTCTGTTTGTCATCTGCTTCTTTATTTGCTCTCTACTTTTATGATTGTTTTCCTATTCCTTCCTTTTTTCCCTCTATTTGTTATCTTGTCTTCCTTGGATATTTAATTTTCCTTGGGCTGTATTTTTTTGTTTTTTTGTGCGTTTTATTGCTGATTAATATTCTCTCTCTCTCTCTCTCTCTCTCTCTCTCTCTCTCTCTCTCTCTCTCTCTCTCTCTCTCTCTCTCTCTCTCTCTCTCTCTCTCTCTCTCTCTCTCTCTCTCTCTCTCATCCGGCTGCGCAATTACAAAGAGCCACTTTAATCCACCTGCTACACTTTGCTAAGATTGATCTCACCTGCCCGTACCTTGACGAGCTTCTCTTCTTCCTTGATTACTTGTTCTCACCCATAGGTACCTACGCCCCGGCCCCTATGTGGGATTGTTCAAGGGTGTTTTCATTACGCTGGTGATAGTTTGAGAAAGATTCTGCGCTTTCATCGGGTCCTTTTAACTTTTTTTTCCCTTTTTTTTTTTTTTAGTATCTTTTTCACCCATAGATTTGTTTCGGTCTAGGTATCTTTCCTTGCGATTGTGTAGTGTGAATGTGTTTTTATCTTATCATCCTCGTTACCGTTGACTAGAATCCCTTCAAACATAATAGAAAACAAAGGAAAAAAAGAAAACAGTCACAAGAACACCATTAATCATCCCCGTAGCCTTTGAGAATAATCCTAGTGAAAGAACAACGCATTTAAAAACATGCGGCAATAATCCTAACGCCACCCTTTGTGTCGCTTCTCTTATCCAAGCCTCGTTCCTGCACATCACCCCATCCCGCCCCTCCATCGCGCCCCAGGGTAGCCTGCCGCCTTAGGAGTCAATTTGATTAATACTGCGATAAAGTCCGTGGCGCCATTTCATTACTAGCTTAATATCCGCACCGGCGTGGCAAGAGGAGGAGGAAGAGGAAGAATAGGAGGAATAGGAGGAAGAAAGGGAGGGTAGAGAAATTCAGGAGTATCACGGGAACACACACACACACACACACACACACACACACACACACACACACACACACACACACACACACACACACACACACACACACACACACACACACACAGAATAAACAAGGCATAAAAAAGGTAGCGTGGAAGTGAACAAAAGGAAAGTGTAAACAAAAGGTTTTATATGTACACGGGGAGCAGTCAACAGGAAGGTTATCGGCTTTGACTGAAATGAAAGAAAGAAAATGGAAAAAGAAAAAAAAGAAAGCAATATTTACCCGAGTAAGAGCAAAGAACAGGTGGTGGAGTGAAGAGAGAGAGAGAGAGAGAGAGAGAGAGAGAGAGAGAGAGAGAGAGAGAGAGAGAGAGAGAGAGAGAGAGAGAGAGAGAGAGAGAAAAAGGGTGGGACTAAGTTGTCAAACCTTTCAATATTGAGGCATCGCTTTCACTATATTTTAGATTACAGGAATAAATCAAGGTAAGGATGATGCTTTTCGTTACTAAAAGACTGTAAATCATAGGAGTTACACGGACGGCAAATTTGTAATTCATTAACTCCATTACGGCTAACTAGTAGGGGACTGGATCAGGTTTCAAAGGTGGTTGCTGTATTAGATGTTTAAATGAATAGATTGTGCCATAATACCTGTAGAATTGAATACAGTAAATGGGGTACATTCACTTTTGCATCACTATAGTTGGTATCCTCAGGCTGCTCTGTTTATTTTCCTACCTGAAGACACGTGATCATAATACAGACACAGAATACTTTACTTAATACCCAGAACTGCGAACCACATGCAGCAAGATATGAGAAAAACAAATGCACGCAGTTACAGTCCATCACGCAGGTAAATAATAACAAAAATAGTGAAAAATATATATATATATACTCGTATATAAAAAAAAATCAGTGTAATGGACGAGTGGTGTAATATAATCTGGTGCAGAAGAAATATACACACAATAACAATCCCTTACGCTAAAAAAAAACAAATAAATAAATAAATAAATGAATAAATAATAAAAATCAAGATAAAAAGACGAAAAAAGATCAATATATTAAGAGTTATATCATATTTAAAAGACGAAAAAAAAGATCAATATATTAAGAATTCTACCATATTTAAAAAAAGACAAAAAAAAAAAAGATCAATATATTAAGAATTCTATCATATGATCCTGTATAAATTAAGTGATAAAGTGACGAGCTAATTCACTATGACACTCGATTCCTTACACATGACTCCCCACGTGCCGGAGTCTTCCTCAGGCTGCCGGCTTTAGGGAAGGAAAGGCAAGAGGGGAAGCGAAGAGACAGAGGGTGGAGGAAGGCACACTGAGAGGGGACAGGTGGAGAGAAGGGTGGACAGCGAAAAGGTGAGAGGGAGACTGAAGGGAAGGGAGCGCTAGAGGATCGTAAAAGGATTGGGTAAGAGGGGAGAGGGGAGTGAGAAAGAGAGTAAAGGGAAAGGGTGAGAGGAGAAGCATAAAGGGAAGGGCTAGAGATGACAACTGAAGGAAAGGATGAGCCGGGAGAGGAAGGAGAAAGAAGTGTAGAGGTTCTGGGAAAGATAAGATGAGATAAAAGAACGTGGGAGAGTGGAATGAAAAGTAAAGAAAAATAGTGAATGAAAGGTGAAAGAACGGACCGAGTGAGAGAAGGATGGAGGAAGAAGAATGGATGAGAGGGAAGAGAAAGGAGAAGAAAAAATTTAAAGGTATTCGATAATGGTGTAAGGAAAGAGTAATGAGGAAATGATCACTTGTCTTACTTACCTGTGCCGAGGGCTGGGCGTGGCTGGGCGAGGTGATAGCAAACTGAATTATGTAATGTAATGTTCATACGTAGCCTTGCTCCTCGTGGTGTTGGCCCGTGCAGCAGGCAGCCACTACCACGCCCACCACCACCACCACCACCGGTATCAGTACCAGCACATCACGAATGAACTGTGCAGTGTCACCCTTGATCAGCCTGCCTACCTCCATAGCCTTCACCCTGACGGCCGCGGCGGCTTCCTGGTGGCCTGACTTGTAGCACACGTACAGGCCCATGTCCCGCCGCTCGGGCCGCCGCACCACCACCTGCCCGTTGTCCAGGATCGCAACGCGGTTCTCAAATTTACTTCTCCTGCGGATGATTGTCTCCAGCGGGATGTTTCCTTTGGTCCATGTGACGGCATCGCGCGACTCAACGCCTGGACACGTCAGGTACAGGTCATTGCCAGGCAGCCACGCCTTCTCCACGAATTTGTCAGGCGCCTTGAGTTGCTGCGGAGTCACCTCGCCTCTCAGTGCCTTGGACAGCGGCAGTTTTGAGAATTGGGGTTTGTCCTTCTCTTTGAAGAACACAAACTCCCTGCTGGAGCAAGGCAGGCGACAGTTGTCCACTTGTACATAGTCAGTCAGAGTGTTGATGTCAGGGAGTTCCTTCACGACGGCCGCCATGTACGCCGACCTGCACGGCACGCCAGTCTCGTGGTAGACCACCAGCATCCTGAGCGGGTTCTTCAAGGCCACTTTGAGGTCTCGAGGGCCACTTGCCTGTCACCTTCAGGACACATGTGCCCAGCCGCATGGTAGTGCCGGCGTGGTGGGCAGCGGGAGCACGGCGACCATGGCGTCCACTGTATCTCCGCCAGGAGGCTGAACTGCTCGTAGCGCCGCTTGGTGTTTGGCGGAGGGGACGACCCTGAGATTCTGGTGAGCTGCTTCTTAGGAATCACTTCCACTAGCCACACCCACCGCAACGTGCACCTCCTCGTGGCACCAGTACAAGCCCGCGTCCTTCATGGCAACGTTCCCAATGATCAGGTCTCCCTCCGGCGTGATGAGGTGCTGCGTCGCCTCCAGCACCACTGACTCACCGCGCGCCATGAATTCCCCGGTGCGGGAGTACACCCACTTGGCTCCTTTCTGGTGGAAAGGGTTCCGGCAGTATCCGAGACACGGCAGCTTTACCTCGCTCTTCCCCTCGGGCACGGCAACAGCCCGCCGCGGCACATCGTGGAGCGGCAGGTGTGTGCGTCGCTTCAGGCAGTCCTCGTATTCTGTGTACAGCTTCCAATATTTGAGCTGCTCCTCCACTCCCAAGGACGATTTATCGCCGAACCTGGCGGTCTGCACCTCCACCACCACGGAACGCTCCTGCTCCTTCAGCATCTTCTGGAAATCCTTCTCTATCTTCTCCTCCTCGGTAGCGACCTTTGCCTCGCCCACACACGAGACAGTGAGGCTCACTAAGATGAGGAAGGTGTTCATTGTGTTTTGCAAGTCCAAATGACGCACAGTTCGTTAACCATGGAGAATCTTGTACTGAGAAGAATGCAACTCAGTCATATCTGGAGTAGTGACCAAGTGGTTACATATATTCACATAGCAAAGTCCTTTCTAATAACGCTATTGTTGCTACGTAACTTGTTTGTTTTCTTATTGTTTTTTTTCTTTTCTTTTCGGAACGCTGACTTGTTAACTAGACTCACTCCATCCCACCTTTGTTATTCCTCTGATTTCGTTTACTTGCTCTGAACATGCATTAATTTTATGTCTTAAGTGGATATCAGCTCTTCCATACAGGAGTATGTTATTACCTTTGTGTGTGTGTGTGTGTGTGTGTGAGAGAGAGAGAGAGAGAGAGAGAGAGAGAGAGAGAGAGAGAGAGAGAGATGAGAGAGAGAGAGAGAGAGAGAGAGAGAGAGAGAGAGAGAGAGAGAGAGAGAGAGAGAGGTCAAATGAAAACAACAGGTAGTAATAAATATAAAACAAAAAGAAAACCAATTAGTGAGGATGTATGATGTAGGAAACTAGGCAAAGAGGAAGCGAAAGAGTGAGGGAAGGAATGAGGCAGGGAGGGCATGAGAAATATGAAAGATAGTAAGTAATGAAGGCGGAAGGAGGAAATAGGTGAGAAAGAAGGGAAGGGGCAGGCTGTGGGGCGTGAAGCTTGCATTGAAGGTGTCTGAAGCAGCGGGAAGAAGCAGGAAGAGTAACGGGAGAAGGGAAGAACAACACAGCAGTAGGAGAAGGAAGGACGAGGAGAAGAGGCGAGCAAACGAGAAAAAGAAAATATCCGTAAAAGAAAGAAAGGAAGAGAGCGAAGAAAAGAGAATTTCCTTTTTCCTTGTCTCTCTGCCCAGGTTTCCGGTTACCTGGTAGCAATTAACGTCTCCTGTTGGTGGTTCAGGTCTGCTGCTTGACCCGCGGGAGTAGGAGGAGTAGGAGGAAGAGGAGGAAAGTGGGGGAGGAGGAGAAACACGGCATCTACCTGAAGCTCTCTTCTCCTCCACTTCCCTCAGGCAACGCCTACTAGAGGTCACTACACACTTTGTTTGATATACTGTGACGTCACGATCGGGTGCCTTGTCTGTAAATACGTGCGCAGTATACATGTCGATACTCCGCTCGTCTTTTGTTTCTGTCCGTCTGTCTGTACCTGTCGGGCTTTTGAGTGTCATTGTGCAGGTTTGTCATTCAATGCTCTCAGTGTTGCATTTATTTCATGAGTTGTGTCTGCCATTGTCTCTCTCTCTCTCTCTCTCTGCCTGTCTGCTTGCCGTGAGCTTGCAAACTCACTTTTATGGATTTGTCTGGATTTGTCTCGTTGGTTTTATTTCTCGTGTTATTTGGTGCAGACGAGGGGAATTGTCCTGCCAAATGCCGCACCACAGGGGAGATGAATAAATCACGAGTGTTTCAGGCTGGACAGGGTCAGTCTAATTCCCTGTAGTGTTTTCATCCTCACACACACACACACACACACACACACACACACACACACACACACACACACACACACGAGAGGCATACTCCTTATATAAACGGAAATGGCATACATACGAGTAATAGAACCAGTGTCCTGTGGGAGGAGAATAAGTGGCAGGGCCAATGCAGCAAAACTCAATTCATGGAAGGTAAACATGTATCGAAGCGGTGGTTTTATTTAGCTGGACAGTCTGAGGTTAGGACGAGCAATGTTTAGGGACTATTGTTAAGTTAGTAGTGTGTCACGTGCTGAAAGTATTGTTGTATTGAAGATTTTGCAGTGCTGAGGGGAGGAAAGTATTAGTTGTGATGAATATTGAAAATCACCAAGCTCATTTTCCTCTGTTTAGAAGATCTGATGCATAGACGGGCTGTGTTTAGTGATGAAGGCACGGCTGTTGGGTTAATGCGTGTCACTGGAGTAGGTCAGGTTAGGTTAGAGATGACTGCTGAATGGATGATTGTATAGAAGGTCTCGTGCTGTTGCTGTGGGAAAAAAAAAAAAAAATCTAGTTTGATGAATATTAAAGATCTCCACGTTAACTTCTCTGACCTCAAGTTCAAAGTTTCCCTATTGTATTTATTGTATAGAAGGCCATATCCTGTTGATGTGGAAAAAAAATATGTAGTTTTGCCTCCAATTTAACCTCCAAGTTAAATTTTCTGACAAGTTCAAATTTCCCCTTTTTATGAGGGACATTGAAAAACTAGGGATCTTCAGGACTTCTGTGAGTGATAAGTAAATTGCATATGAGATGTAACAGTCTTTACTTATGTAAATTATTCTTGTGCGTGTTTCCGGTGCCTTCTGATGGAAGGACCGATTTAACACTGCTGAGAATCGAACAAACCCACTGAGGAAGGCAAATTTCATTGTTTCAGTACTACGTTAGTCATTCGTTATAAATGACACAGATTTCTGCAAAAGGAAAATGTGTGAAAATTTGTTCCAAGTTAGAAGTTAAAAATTTTTGGAAAAAAAAAAATAAATAAAAAGTAAGAACCTGCGTTTTACCTTCATATTATTGAAACACGAAAGTGAACAATAAAAATAAATAAATAAAATCATAGAGAACGTGGCTAACGTCGGGAATAAACTTGTATCTCGGCCTCAGTCTCCCCACTTTTTTTTTTCTTTCTTATCCTTTCTATCCCCCTGTGAGTGTTTTAGGTGCCGCAGTGACAGGCGCCCAGCTGGCAGCCGCTATGCCCCATTACGCTGTTTTATAACTCGCCTTTCTTATTACCCTTTTTTTTACGCCCGTCATATTACTTAGCACGCCAGTTTTACCTTTCTCATAACCTGGCGCTTCTCACTCCCCCTTCAATCCTTACGCTGCAGCCCTTGTAAATATAGATCGTTTATTTTCGCATTGCTATATACTGATTCGCCTTCCCTTTCTCCAGCAAGTGTTTACCTTCCAACACATCGAAGGCTTGTTAGTACACGTTCATATATTCTGCGCTTCTTGTCAGATACAGTGCAATCAGTAGGGAGCTCAAAGACTAGATTGATGCTCTTTTCTCAGTAAGACTTCAGTTATAAATTTGAATAGTTCTTGTAATGAGAAAGAGAACAGACTGATATTAATAATGACAAAGGTGGTGTTAATACTGATATTCCTTCGTCTACAAGATTCTGGTTATAAGCTTGAATATATGTTGTTATGAGAATTAGAAGTAAATGATAATAAATGACGGAAGTGGTAATATGTACACAGGAATTGCCGCGGGTATGGTTGAAGACTTGCTGCCTCTTCAGGTATATCATTATTATTATGACCGTCTATTTATTTATCTGTCAGTCGGTCCTGTCTTCATTTACCTAATAATCAGCCTGCAATTATATAGCTATGTACGCGGGGACTGCCACGGGTAGAGCTGATGACGGATGTTCTTATATCAGCCTATCTGTTTATATAATATTCTATGTCTATACCTGATAATTTATTTACATATCTACTTATCTACCAACTTATTAATTCTTATCTTTGTAACTTACCTGTATATTTTAACATTCTACTCGTATCTTTTTATTTTATCTGGTTATATTTCTGTTTTTTTTTTTTTCTGTCTACCTGTCTGTCTGTCTGTCTGTCTATATATCTATTTATCTATCTGTCTAAGAACATCGTTAAGTACCGAAAGTATTCAAAAGAACGCTTCCCTTCAAGCATTTAAGGAATTTTATGGTTATGTTTGTACTATGAAGCTGTTTTTGGACTTTAGTTGGAGCGAAATATGAGTACCTCTCTAACTTCACTCCAATTTACATATGAAAGTTGTGTTGTAGCGTGGAGATATAGAGTGCTTTCACATTGTTTTTTTTTTGTTTTCTTTTTTCTTTCTTTTTATCTTATTTTTTGTTTGGTGTTTCAACTTTTTTTTTATATGTATATATATATTTATTCTTTTTACCTTTAAGGATATTAACAAGGTGGATTTCAGAAGCTACTTATTTTAACGGATTTCCTTTTCCTTTTTTCTGGATCTCTCTCTCTCCTCTCTCTCTCTCTCTCTCTCTCTCTCTCTCTCTCTCTCCTCTCTCCTCTCTCTCTCTCTCTCTCTCTCTCCTCTCTCTCCTCTCTCTCTCTCTCTCTGACACACGCTCACACAACCTTCTGTAACTCAGCCGGCTTTGGACTTGACACATTTTCTTTGTCTCACTTTTGGGAGGGAAAAATTTAAACTGAACTTTACCACATCTTAAAAGTAGCAGCAGCAGTAGTAGCAGTACTAGTGGCAATCGAAACATTAGTAGTTGTAGTAGTAGTAGTAGTAAAAGGAGGAGGAGGATGGAGAGGATAAGTATGAAAATGAAAGAGAGGAGAAGGAGAAGGAGGGAAGATGAAGGAGAAGAAAAGGAGGAGGATGGAGAGTAAAGACAGAGAAAAAGAAGAAGAGGAGAAAGATGATGGAGAGGAAGAAAAGAAGAAGGATGATGATAGAAAAGTATAGAAGAAAAAAATATATATTATGATGGATAGGAAAAGAAAAAAAAAAGACGTAGGAGAAGGGGAAGAACATGATAGAGAAGAGTGCGAGGAGAAGACAGATGAATAAGGAGAAGGAGAAGGAGAATGAAGGAGAGGACGAAGAGATCATGAAGAAAAGAAGAAGGGACATTACGATTAGGAGGAGTGCAAGGAGAAGGAGGGATGATGGAGAAGAAGAAGGAAAATGAAGGATATTAGAAGGAACATTGGGATGATGAGGAGTGGAAGGAGGAGAAAGGAGAAGCAGAAGGAGGATGAAAGAAAAGAAAAAAAGATTATGAAGAGGAGGAGGAGGAGGATGAAGGAGAAGAGAAGGAACATTATGAGAAGAAGCGCGAGGAGAAGGGGCGTCCCGTTGGTAGGAGGGTCTGTGCCGCAAGGATAATGAAGGGGTGGAGGCCTCGTCGTCAGAAGGTCCCCTCAGCCGTGTGATTGCTTGGTTATGGGGCGGAGCGGGGCGAAAGGAGATAGTACGTAAGGTGAAGGGGGACGGAAGGGGCACGCGAAGGGAAGGACAGGGAAGGGTACAGGAATAAGGAGGTGGAAAAGGGGAGAGTAGTAAAGGTGAAGGGACGAAGACAGAATTTTTTTTTTTTTTTTTTAGCGAGAATGAAAAACTTGAAGATGTGTTTTTTGCGTTGAATTGAAGAGAGAACGATGGAAAGTGACAGAGGAACATGTTTGAGTGGAAAGTGACTAAGGAGGTAGTTTTAGCGAAAAATAGTAAATGAAAAACGATGTTTTAGTGGAAAGTGACAGAAGAAGCCGATGTTTATAGGACGAAATTGAGAAAAACCGATGTTTTACTGGAAAATAGATGAGAAAGACGATGTTTTAGGGAAAAAGTGACAAGCAGACGATGTTTTAGTGAAAAAAAAAAATACCAGAAAACTTAACGGAACCGCGGGATGGGGTATAATCTTGTCCTTCCCCCCCCTCTCCCTTCCATTTACTCTGCCCGGCCTGGTATCTTTTCGTATGATCAAAAGATGTTAGAAAACGTTTCCAGCGAGGGAACGTGACTCGGGAGGGAAAGGAGGAGGAAATAAGATAAAAATTGCCTTAATGTTCCTCGCATGTTGCTCGAAGAAAGAAGAGAGAAAAAAGTAGCGGTCGTGTTACGTTATGAATGAAGCAGTTTACTTTGAACAGCCAGTGAATAAAAGAAATATACACAAACGACACGTCTCCGCTTACTGACATAACGTAGGAACATAATTCTCAAGTCGAGTGGTAGAATAGACAGAGTAATCGGGTTGTTAGTGCTGAGTCATTAGGGAGATTTAAAAGAAGACAAATTTATGGTTGAAAATGATAGGTGGAAATAGGTAGGTTTGTTTTTCCACAGGGACTGCCCACGTGTAAGCCTAATGACTTCTTACAGCGTCCCTTATTTTTCCTTTTTTACACAGCCAAATAAAAACAAATTTATTCCAGATGTGCCTTTACTCATAAAAACATTAAAAAGAAAAAAAAAAATCATGTAAATCGGCAAAATATGAATGTTACCACGTAAGTCATTGGCGTTGGGTCCTCTTAACACAGGGTCTGCCACGTGTAGGCCTGATGACTTCCTGCAGCTTCCCTTATGTTATTAAGTTCATAAAGAGAAGCTGCGAGAAAGAAAACAGACATACACGTGTCAATCCCTGTGAAAAAGACATGCTTATACTCACCTATCATCTCTTTCCATAAAACTAGGTAATCCTCTAAATCTCTCTATTGACTTGGCACTAACAAGGTGATTAGTAAAGTGTATTCCATTCATCTACCACTATTTGAGAACCAATTCCTGCCAATGTCTCTTTTTTTTTAATCTAACTTTATCAACATGCATACCTATACCCACTTATCATCTCTATTACAACATCCCTATTGACTCTACACTAACAACGCCATTAGCAAGTCTATTCCAGGCAACTATCACTTTATACATGTATCTATTTATTCATATCTACCTCTCTCAGCCTATGTATTTATCAATTTATCTAAACCATCTATATATCAAGAATTCGTAGAAGTAATGTATTCTAACTCAACATTTTCCAGCCCAGCCGTCCCCAGCCTCATTCTCGCTGCCTCGACGATTGTACTATTGTAGAGGCAAAAAATAATAATGACCTGCAGCGTGCGGGGAAAACAGCAATATGGGCGAAGTTTGTGTGTAAACGAGTACTGATGGGAGAGAGAGAGAGGAGAGAGAGAGAGGAGAGAGAGAGAGAGAGAGAGAGAGAGAGAGAGAGAGAGAGAGAGAGAGAGTAAACGGTCTGTGGAGGACAAAAGGCATGGAGAGCAGAGGAGAGAAAAAAATAGGAGGAAACAGGAAGAAAGAGAGAACAAAAGCGCTGTAGAGAAGGTAAAAATGAGATGAGAGAGAGAGAGAGAGAGAGAGAGAGAGAGAGAGAGAGAGAGAGAGAGAGAGAGAGAGAGAGAGAGAGAGAGTAATGGAAAGGGGAGTGCAGCGCTAACAGCCATATTAATGAAGACATTCCAAATAGAGATCGTCACCGTTCGAGGAAGAGAGCGTTTAGTGAGCCGTTCAAAAGGCTGAGCTCAAAAGGCGGCGCTCGTGGGAAAACATGGACGAACGGTGAACAAATAGAGCGTGAAACGTGTGTGTGAAAATGTTGGGAGGCTTTCATAGGAGGTAGCGTATACCGGCCTTCCAACCCGTTTATATTCCTTGTTTACCAATGAGCACGCGTGTTCGGCTTACAGTATCCCTGCACACATATATATATAGGGTATTGAAATGAGTATTTATGGTTGCTGTTGATTACATGTATATTAAGGTGTCCGCTGTTGCACAAATGGTTACGATTCCCAGCAATACTTTGGGTGTTTCTACTTTTTTTTTTTTTTTGTTTAGCTCGATGTTTATCAGGGTGTTTCTCCCCCCCCCCCCTTTGGTGTTACTCTATTTGTGTAACAATGACGAAATATGAAATGTCCATCGCTATCACTTCAGTGCTCAAAATTTGATGGCTATTCTTTTGTTATGTATGGGACAGACACATCCCTCGTGTAAAGTCGTGTATGCGGCGCTGGTAACACTGAATGGTATGCTGTGGCTGGTTTGGGTTAAAGATGAGCTGTTCTGAATGATGTGTTGCTTAGTAGTCGGAGAACCGGGCTGCGAGCAGGTCTCTTTTGTTATTTTGACTCAGAACGAACTTTTTCAAGACGCTTCTGAATGTAATTTAGACTTTCTTTTGAACTGTTTTCTTTAGGGGACTGGTTACCTTCAGTAAATCTTTTTATTAGTTTTGTTGCTAGTGGCTGGAGTTTCTCTAACATAAAAGAAAAAAAAAAGATAAAAAAAACAAATTACGTACTGTCTAAATGTTGGTGGGAGTGTACCGTGACTGCATAGAGCTCTCACTTTGTCATCCGAACGTAAAAGTTACATACCAGTTAAAACTTGGTGTTGTTCTGTTTTTTTTTTTTTTTTTTTTTTCTCTCCGTGTCTGAGTGTAATATCTGTTTTACTGTTGTGATCTACACACCTACACTGTGAACCTGCGGGCTGTCTAAGCGTTGGTTGGTGTTTTGCGTAGCATCCAATGCGTTCACCTTTATTATCATTTGCTCTTTTTAATTATATTTCTCACACGCATATGTTCTAATACCAGTAAGCTAAAATTGTGTTTAAAAAATGCACGCCGTTCGGGCTACTTAAAATCATAAGCTGTTCCCGAATTATGGACTTTCCTTTACATTGAGAACCAAGTGAAAAGAAAAAAAAAGAGCATAAAAAAATCTTTTAAATACTGTTGCAAAAAAAACAAACAAACATGTAATTCAAGCTATTTAAAATGCCAAACTATTCACGAATCATGTACTGTATTTCCCTTCCTATTAAGAACTAAGTAAAGAAAAAGAAAAAAAGAGGAAAAAAAAAGAGATTGGACGAACAGAAAACTTTCCTTCCAAATATTCGGGGCTACTTAACATCCCAAGGTACTCCCGAACCATACACTTTCCTTTCCGTTAAAGAACCAAAAATAAAATAAAAAAGAGAGAGAGAGAGAGAGAGAGAGAGAGAGAGAGAGAGAGAGAGGAGAGAGAGAGAGGAGAGAGAGAGGAGAGAGAGAGAGAGAGAGAGAGAGAGAGGAGAGAGAGCGAAGACGAACAAAAACTTTCCCTCCCCTAACCATTTCCAGCAGGCGGGGACCAACGCACCAGCGACACCTTTTACAGTCAATTTCACAATGTCGGGCAAGAGAGCAGGTGTGCAGGTGGTTTTGTCTCGCCCACCTGCCACCTGCCGTCCCTCCTCCACCCCCCCCCTCCATGCCCATTCCCGTCCCTTTCCACCATCCCCCCCATTCCCGCCCTCTTCTCGCCCCTCCACTATCGCCCCTTCCCGCCCCATCCCGCCCAGGTGATCGCGCCACCCGCTACGTGATAAGCCTCCTGACGAAGGTGGAAGTGTTGTGCTTACCAGGACGGCTGTGGTGGTGGAGGCCAGGCTAATTGCGCCGCGAGGTGAGAGAGAGAGAGAGAGAGAGAGAGAGAGAGAGAGAGAGAGAGAGAGAGAGAGAGAGAGAGAGACAGATAACATAGACAGACAAACAGAGAAGTAGATAGACAGACAGGCAGAGAAAGAGACAAACAGACAGATAGACAGACAGGCAGACAAACAGACAGGCAGACGGATAGATATGTTGACAGATAGACAGATAGACAAACAGAAAAACGGACAAAAATAAAGAGAAGCAGGTAAATAAAGAGACAAAAAAAAAAAAAATGAATACATACATAAATAAATACTTACATAAATGGAAAGGCATAATAATAGATAAGTTAATTTAAGAGATAGACAGATAGAAATATAGATAGCTAAAAAAAAGATAGAGAAAATAAAGTCAGCGACACATGTATAAAAGAATATAGAAAGGTAAGTGATGTTGAATTATTGAAACATATGGATTTTTTCAGCAACTCAAAAACAAATGGATGTAAAAACAGAAGAGAGAGAAAAAAAAAAGACTGATATAAATACACACACACAGAAGAACAAAAGAGCAAACATGAAAGAAAAGAAAAAAAAACCGTGCATGGGAATACATAAAAGGAAAAAAAGTCGTAAAAGGTTCCAATTCTAAGAGCAAAACTGTTATTGAGTGAAGAACAAAAGAAAAAAAAGTACTCCAGAAAGGTAAAATACCACAAAAATGCAGGAACAAGGTGTCAAAAGAAGATAAATAAATAAATAAGACACGGTAAAAAGGAAATTTTGAAGAATAATAGAGAAATAAGAAAAAAAAAGATAAATAAATAGTTGATAAAAAAATAGGAAACGAGAATATGAGATGAAGGAAAGGAAAAGTACACGGAAAAAAAGAAAATACAATTATATTCCACCACTAAATGGAAAAAAAGATATAGAAGGAAAAAGAGGAACAAAGAAAAAACTGGATACGAGGATATGAGAGGAAGAAAAGAAGAAAAAACAAAATTTAACATATGATACCACTAAAATTTAAAAAAAGACAAAAGTTATTATGGGAAGGAAATAAAAAAAATATTATATGATAAATTAGGAGAAAAAAGTTCATTTAGGCCTACTAGGGCGAGATAAGGTGATTAATGTGTAAGGCGTCCCCATTATTAGCTTCCTGATGGCCATTTGATAGTAAAGAGTAGGAAGAGGAAGAGGAGGAGGAGGAGGAGGAGGAGGAGGAGGAGGAGGAGGAGGAAAAAGGATACTTGGTGTCGTTAGTGTTATGATTTTTCTAGTCATTATTTTTTTCTTTTTTACCACTAAAGACGAAGGAAGAGGAGAAGAAGAGAAAGAGAGAAAGGAGGAGGAGGAGGAGGAGGAGGAGGAGGAGGAGGAGGAGGAGGAGGAGGAGGAGGAGGAAGTGCATATTATTATTATTATCATTATTATTAATATTATTATTATTATTATTACTAGTAGTAGTAGTAGTAGTAGTAGTAGTAGTAGTAGTAGTAGTAGTAGTAGTAGTAGTAGTAGTAGTAGTAGTTTTGGTTTTCTATTTCTTTTATTACTACTACTACTACTACTACCACCACTACTACTACTACTACTACTACTACTACTACTACTACTACTACTACTACTGTTGCTTTGGCTATTGAATCAGTTATCATTTCGTATCTATCATATTTAATTTCCATTCTAATCACACACACACACACACACACACACACACACACACACACACACACACACACACACACACACACACACACACACACACACACACACACACAATCGTCCAGCCTCGTTACTCTGAGTCCCTCGTTACAACTAACTACTAACGAAGCAAACAACTAAACTACAATTATACTCTGTAACTCCTCATAATATTCACCTAACACCTCCTTCTCCTCTTCCTCCTCTTTTACTCCCTCTTTCCAGTTCCTTTTCATCTCTCTTTTTCCTCCTCCTTTACTCTTCATTTGTCTTTTCATCTCTCTCGCTTTTTCCCCCTCCTCCTTTACTTCCTCTTCCTCTTCATTTCTCTCTTCTTCCTTCTTTACTCCCTTTGCCTTTACATCTCTCTCTTCTTACTCTTTTCCTCTCCTTGTTCCTGCTCCTCCTCCTCCTTTGAAGACGCGACTCTCTCTAACTTTCACGGAAAATCAATCAGGGGGAACGTGGATGGAGACACAAACAGTGGGACCTCCTTGCTGTGCCTTGTACTCGCGGCCGCTTACCAGGGAGGAAGAGACGGTGATGCACATGGTTTGGGTCTACAGACTGTATTCTGAAACACTCCTGCGCCGCACCCACTCCTCCACTATTTTCAAAAGGTCATAGTTGAAAATATACGTTTTTTTTTGTGTTTTTTAGGTGTTTTTTATAGTTCTAGTGACAGGTTAACTAGTTTTCTACGTTATCCGGGGGTAGAAATAGTGTTGGAAATTTGGCTTATCATCTCTGTGGCGTTTGAAATTTGTTTTGGTGAGAGAGTAAAGCGTTTTCGAGTACTAGTTTTGGTTCTCTCTCCTCTCTCTCTCTCTCTCTCTCTCTCTCTCTCTCTCTCTCTCTCTCTCTCTCTCTCTCTCTCTCTCTCTCTCTCTCTCTCTCTCTCTCTTAATCTTCATCACCCGTAGTTACCAAATCCTTCTAATCTCTGCCGCTCATTATCATTCCGTCTCTCTTCACATTCTTATTTTATTGTGTGTGCGTGTGAATCGGTAGGAATTTCTCTCTCTCTCTCTCTCTCTCTCTCTCTCTCTCTCTCTCTCTCTCTCTCTCTCTCTCTCTCTCTCTCTCCTTCCTTGGTTGCTGTTCTTAGACATTTCTTAAACATCTTGACTCGATTAAAGAAGTTTTTGAAGTTTTCAGAAATACTTTCATGATTTCAGTGATAGTTTGACGAATGTCCTACACTACTAATAGGAAAAATTACCCATAAGAACGTGCTAAATCATTTATGTGTCCCTCGAAAACAGTTGCTAACTAAACTTGCCCTGATTTAACCCATTTATACACCAGATCCTTCAATTCCCTTTCTTTTCTTTTTTTCTTTCCTTCACTTTGTATCTCGACGCTGTTCTCTCCTTAACCTGTTTACTAGCCAGAGAAAAGCCATCCTCATGTCTCCCTCTGGTATCGTGTCTCTCTCTCACTTCTCTCTCTTGTAATTAGGATAGGAGAACAGCTTTTCTTATGTTTCCCTCTTTGGTTCTTAATGTCTGTCTTGCAACTGGGAAAGGAAAAACAATCTCCTCCTATGTCCCTTCTGGTCTCTGGTCTCTTGAAACTAGAATAGAAGAAAAAATCGCTCTTTATATTCCCTTCTGGTCATTGGTCCATTGCTTTTGTAACTAGAGCAGGACAGAAAATCGCTCTTTACGTCCCACTCTGTTATTTGTCTCTCTTGTAACTATTAAACGAAAACATATCTTCTTTTCCCCACTCTATGTCCCTTTGCTGATCCTTGGCCTCTTTTAACTAGAACAGAAAAAAAAAACCTACTGTAACTATGATAGGGAAAAAATAGAAAATGACTTTCATTCCCCAGCTTGTTAGTGACTTGGGACACTTTCCACGTCACCTGGCCTGTCTTGTTAGGGTCCCGGTAACTGTTCCAGGATGTTTGACTTCGAATTACGCCAAGGACACGTGGGGCTCCTGGAAACGTGGCCACAGGGAGGGAGTGGAAGGAGAGAGGCTCGGGGCGTAGTGGGAAGGTCGAGGGAGGAGGGGAGTGGTGTGGGTAAGGGATGCAATAAGAAGGAAAGGAGGGAAGGAGGAAGGGAGGAAGGGAGGGACACTGTTACGTGGCCGCAGGGAAGGAGAAGGGAGAGATGTGAGGAAGGAGGAATGGTAGGCAGGAAGGAGGAATGGAGGTGAGAGAGAGAGAGAGAGAGAGAGAGAGAGAGAGAGAGAGAGAGAGAGAGAGAGAGAGAGAGAGAGAGAGAGAGAGGGGGGGGCGAGCGTTTGTCGGTGGATGAACGATGTATGTGTTATTTATATATGCACTGTTGAATATCACAGCGTGTACTTGTATGTATATGCATTAATATGTATTTCAGTATGTATAGCATTGTATATCAGTTTATCTGTGTGTGTGTGTGTGTGTGTGTGTTAGTATGTTCCAGCCTATGTATGTATATATAAGTATGTATTCACGTGTTTATACTTGTATGTACGTATAAGGAACATCGCATTGCTAACATGACTCCACTACAGCACCACACACACACACTCACACACACACACACACACACACACACACACACACATCTGGTATGCCTGCGGGCCCCTCCTCAGTATCCCTCACGCCCGCACTTGAGCTGCTGAAAATTCGAGACGCGAAAGGAAAAATGTGGGAGGTTTTCAGCCCTCGCTCGCCTCCGAGATTTTGGTGCCGACACGTCCCGCGTTTTCGTGTCGAGAAGAATATTTCCAATGGATGAAAACATGACGGCGGCGAGGGAAATGTGTAGGAATGGCGAGGTGTTCAGATGAGCGGGATCCTGCGGCACGAACAGACGAGATGTGAGACTGTGGTGTGGTATTGTGTGGTGTGGCATTGTGTGGAGGGTATTGTATTGCGTGATGTTGTTGCCTGCCTGCCTGCCTTGTTTGTTTGAAAGTCGTGTATACTGTTGCTTGTGAAATACTGTGTGAGTGGTGTTAGGTGTGTTAGTGCTACGTGTTTGCATTGTTCTTTTTTTTTTCGTGTGTGTGCGTATTTATTTGTCTCTGTGTGAAAATATGTTAGGCTGCAGCAAGGAATAATATTTGTTGCATAAGAATGTAAATGGTTCTCATATTATGCTTGGCCTTGCTATTTTACGTTATTTTCTTTCGCTTTATATAAGAGCGCGTTACGATGAAACAAAAAATATGTGTTTGTTGTATTATAATGTAAATGTTATTTCTTTTGCATACTTTGTTTTAACATTACGATAAGACAGGTAGTGTTTTATGCATACCTACAGTGAAGTGTTTTTTTTTTTTTTTTTGTAAATTTTGTGATATGTGTCGAGTTTTCATGTTCATTGCTCTTCTGTAGGTTGTGTTGGGTAACTTCAGTAATCTATACCGTGTTATTTGCTTTCCTGGCATTACCTGCTGTTTGTGAGTTAGTCTTGATAATAATATAGTAGAATAGAAGAAAGGCGCTGTTTGAGAGAGAGAGAGAGAGAGAGAGAGAGAGAGAGAGAGAGAGAGAGAGAGAGAGAGAGAGAGAGAGAGAGAGAGAGAGAGAGAGAGAGAGAAACAGACAAACAGACAGAGACAGAGAGACAGAAACAGACACAGACAAACAAAGAGACAAAACCATAGAGACGCCATCACACAGAAGAGGCAGTGGTCAAGCAGCAGCGGCGGCAAACCAAACTTGAAGGCGGTGAACAGGTGTGCAATATTCTTCAGAAGGGGAGTGTCGCAAACCAGGGGATCATGGGAGGGATGTCGCCGCCACGAGTGACAAGGAAAGGGAGGCGAGAGGAGAAATATGACTGTGGTGCTGGTGAGGAGGGCAAAAACAGGAGGTGTCACGTCAGAGAGAGAGAGAGAGAGAGAGAGAGAGAGAGAGAGAGAGAGAGAGAGAGAGAGAGAGAGAGAGAGAGAGAGAGAGAGAGAGAGAGAGAGAGAGGGAAATTGTGGAAGGTAATTCATATTCACACTTTCTCTCCTACACACACACACACACACACACACACACACACACACACACACACACTGTACTTAAGTAAACTCTGAATGAACTTCCTTTCCTCCTTCTCCTCTTCCTCCTCCTCCTCCTTCTCCTCCTCCTCCTCCTTACCTCTGAATCTCCCATTTGCCCTCAAGCCCATACTTTCCACACCTCCCCTCCACATTCCACACCTTCCCTCATTCATCGCTCCCTCTCTCCTTCAAGCTCCGCGCCCGAGGGATGGATATTAATGTGTTGTTAATCGGGCCATTAGTGGAGGAGGGATAAGAAACCTTGGCGTGGAAAAGATGAGAGAGAGAGAGAGAGAGAGAGAGAGAGAGAGAGAGAGAGAGAGAGAGAGAGAGAGAGAGAGAGAGAGAGATGAGGGGAGGTGGAGTTTCAGTTGCTGTTACTTCATGAAATATTGAAAAGTCTTGAGTTGTACACGCAATGTCTTAATAGATACTCGAGAAATTTGGGTCTCTCTCTCTCTCTCTCTCTCTCTCTCTCTCTCTCTCTCTCTCTCTCTCTCTCTCTCTCTCTCTCTCTCTCTCTCTCTCTCTCTCTCTCTCTCTCTCTCTCTCTCCAGTGAGTCATGTTGGCGTGACTCACTGGAAGATTGCAAGGGAAGGTCCTCTTATCCCCCCTGGTCCTTCCCGCCGCCTCCACACACCAGCCTATTCTTCCTTCCCTCTAGCATGATATTACTGAACGATTATGAAGATTGTAAGCCAACTCCCGGTTAACTGTGATTGCTAGTACGATACATAGCGCTAGTTTAGGCGTCTCGTTATCGTTGGTAGCAAATAGGAGCAGTGATATTGTATAAGAATAGGTTTTAAGAACAGGATCCATAAAAGCAGAAAATAAGGGAATTTGTAAGTAACCATCAGGCATATACGTTGCAGTCCCTGTATGAAATGTGCCTGCCTGTTTTGACTATGAATGTACAGTCACGGCCAAAAGTTTGTTCACGTACTGTATTCTTTTCCACTAATTTAACCGTTTTGTCTCCACCGTAAGTCCTCCGATGTGTTGCCTGTCACCTTACAGCACCTGAGAAGTGAAGGGTTCCAAGGAGATCAGAGGACGTGAGACTGAAGGAACACGTTAAACACAATGAAAGTGAGAGCGTCAGGTTACAAGACTTCTGGCCGCGACTGTACTTGGTATGCTAACCTCTTTTTTCATTCAGTTAATGGAAAAAAAAAAAAGTCGTTTGTCATTTCTTTCAGTCCATTCCAGATATCAGTATTTCTGTGAGGGGGAGCCCGCCACATTTTTTTTTTTAACCATTTCAATCTTCTTAAATCAAAATGGTATCATTCCTGAATTTTGGATCCTTAATCTAGTCTTTTTTTTTTTTTTATCTCCAACTTCTGAAATGATTCCTAGATTTACGAACACCAGAGAGAAAACAGGATATATGTTTTACCGTGATGTGTTTTGGCAATGTTTGTATTGTTTTTGTAATATCACGTGAGAGTTGAACGCTGGTGGATTTGGAGAGCATTACTGCATTCATGTTGGTGTTGATTGCTTCCATGATAAGCTGAGAGAGAGAGAGAGAGAGAGAGAGAGAGAGAGAGAGAGAGAGAGAGAGAGAGAGAGAGAGAGAGAGAGAGAGAGAGTGTGTGTGTGTGTGTGTGTGTGTGGAGATCCGGCCATTAGATGATGGTTCTTGGGAAATGGAACTGAAAACTTTCCTTTTTGACTCACGGAACTTTTAATATCTAGATACATCCCGTGGCTCTCTCTCTCTCTCTCTCTCTCTCTCTCTCTCTCTCTCTCTCTCTCTCTCTCTCTCTCTCTCTCTCTCTCTCTCTGCTCGGTTCGCCTCAATGTATTTTCGTATTTTCCTTTCATCATTCGATATTAATGTTTCCTTTTCTTCTTCTTCTTCTTCTTCTTCTTCTTCTTCTTCTTCTTCTTCTTCTTCTTCTTCTTCTTCTTCTTCTTCTTCTTCTTCTTCTTCTTCTTCTTCTTCTTCTTCTTCTTCTTCTTCTTCTTCTTCTTCTTCTTCTTCTTCTTCTTCTTCTTCTTCTTCTTCTTCTTCTTCTTCTTCTTCTTCTTCTTCTTCTTCTTCTTCTTCTTCTTCTTCTTCTTCTTCTTCTTCTTCTTTATTTTTATTTTTTTCTTGTTCTTGTTCTTCTTGTTCTTGTTCTTCTTCTTTTTCTTGCTCTTCTTTTATTTGTTCTTCTTCTCCTCCTTCCCCTTTTCTTTCTTCACGTCTCTATTAACATGCCTATACAAAGAAACATCACGAAAAAACACATATACAAGTACTTTCCCTTGACGAAATTCAAAACACTGGCCACAATAAGCCTTTCTTTACGTAATACATTATATACTCGTAATTTTTCTCCCATCTTAACCTCCTTGCTCCTCCTCTTCCTCTTCTCCTTAGGCTTGATATCTGTGGCTTGTGTACATCAAATATTTGGTCTGTGATTTTCCTTTTCATATTCAGCCCTCGAGAATTAAATGAAATGCAAATACTGTCAGATGAAAAGTAAACTAAAGCCTTGTATTTTTATATAGTCATTATAGAAAGGTTTATATGTATGTAGATTTTCTCTCTCTCTCTCTCTCTCTCTCTCTCTCTCTCTCTCTCTCTCTCTCTCTCTCTCTCTCTCTCTCTCTCTCTCTCTCTCTCTCTCTCTCTCCCCAGTACCTTTGAATTCAGATGGGAGAGAAAAAGCGGAACGTAGATAAAAAGTATAATTTGACAGGGTGAGTTGGACAGCTCCCAAGGCGACTCCTGGGAAGTCGCAGCGAGGGGTGACCTGAGGCATTGTGGGAATTGTGACCTTGTGAGTAATGGTGACCTTGCTTTGTATCATTGGGACGAATCTATTGTGTTTTTTTTTTTTTTTCAGGCATGTTGATGTTGCGGTTTGCTTGTTATGGGTGGCTGTATTTTACCGAGTTATAGAAGTTAAAAACGAGATATTTGATTGTGATGTTTGGTGGGTGTCTCATTGATCAGAGAGAGAGAGAGAGAGAGAGAGAGAGAGAGAGAGAGAGAGAGAGAGAGAGAGAGAGAGAGAGAGAGAGAGAGAGAGAGAGAGAGAGAGAGAGAGACAGACTGAATCAAACACAGACAGAGAAAGGGAGAGAAAGTCAGACACAGAGCCAGGCAGCCAGCCAGACACACACACACACACACACACACACACACACACACACACACACACACACACACACACACACACACACACACACACAAAGGATACAACGAAACCTTCATCAGTTAACCTTCAGCTGCAGTTGCTATTGAATTCCCAACTGCATCTGGAGGTCACGTATCCCAGGTTCGAATCCCTCAGCAGCCCACGTGTCGCCCAGTAATGTGGTGGCGGCGGGCGAGGGCTGCAGCGCGACAGAGAGGCATAACTTGGTATCTGGGGATGCTTGTTAGGGATGGCGCTGGCTGGCGGGGCTCTTAACAGGACATTCCTAACCTCTTATCCCCTTTGGCACAACTTCTAGGTCTGGATTTAGTGGCGCATATTTTGAATCGCGAGTGTAGTGAGCATTGTGTATGTTTCCTGGGAAGTGGTTTGTTTACTTATATATATTTTTTTTCATGTTTTTAGATGTTTATAGATACATGGATAGATAGATAAATAGATAGATAGATAGATGGATAGGTAGTTAGATATATAGATACATACATACATACCTACATACATGTATCGGTAGGTGGATAGATAAAGAGGGAGGAATAGATAGATAAGTAGATCGGTAAATAGTTAGGCTCATACGTATATACGTAAATATATCGATAGTAAGTCAAAAGAGAGACAAAGTTTATAGATAGGTAGGTGGTTGGGTAGCAGAGAGAGAGAGAGAGAGAGAGAGAGAGAGAGAGAGAGAGAGAGAGAGAGAGAGACAGACTGGACACATTCCTTGGTGTTCATGTCAGTGGTGGAGTTGTTCACTGGAATTCTTGCCTTGAATTTTCTCGCGTGTGACTTTGTGATGATGTGACACGCGCCTGTTTGTCTTAGAATGAAGCCGTAACTCAAACTTCCCTCCCTCAAGTTAGCGCCTCGCCTCCTTTCACGGGGCGGGAGGAGCTGGCTAGCCCGCTCTGTGCCACTTCCCTCTTAACTTACACGTTGGGAGGACCTCAAAGTTGGCAGGAATCAAAGACCCATGCGAATGTTCCAGCAGCCGCCGCGCACGCAGGATACGGAGCGGAGCCATAGGGAACACTGAGGAACTTGTGGGATTTACGTAACTTGCTGTGGTGTGTACCGTATGACCGCTATCCGTATTCTTAAGTTTTTATAATACTTTTTGTCTTGGTTGTGATGCGTTCCGAGTGACCGCTGCTCGTATTGTTAAGTTTTTATAATGTTTTCCTCCTCTGTGAGATGCTTCGTTTGACTTCTGGCTGTATAGTTAAATTGTTATACTTTTTTCCCCTCTCTCTGTTGTAAAGTGCTCGGTATGGCCGGTGCCGTATTCCAAAATTTTCATAATATGCTTGTCTTATTCCTTTTAACAATTGCACATTCCTTTCCCTGTTGTACATTTTTTCTTGCTATCAGTTGTTTTAAAATACGTTAGATACTTATGCATTAGTTTCCGAAAAGCTCTAGTTAAAAAATACTCACACACTTCTCCAAACTAAAGAAAGAATGACAATAGTAATCGTATCATCAGACACTGTTGGAAGTCATCTGTGTTTTCAAGGCGTTTTTCATGATTATACTAATTGATTAGCAAGGATTCTGCATCGTCAGTAGGAAAACACATATAAAAACCTGACCATTCATTTCTTTGGCTTTTCAAAATATTTATGAGAGAACAAGGCGTTTTATGATGCGGTCCTGTGTTTTCTTTTCTTCTTCTTTTTTTTTTTCGATCCCGTCGCCTTCACCTCAAACACTCACGGGAGAAGAGACATTAGTGATGGCCCATGAGAGAGTTCCTGTCGTGTCGGTTAAATAATACAGCTAACTAACTGCGGCACGCAACACACACACACACACACACACACACACACACACAGGCTCACTCTTATTTATCGAGGGATTGCATGCTTATCACACTGCTACGATTGCGTGACTGAAAAAAAAACTACACATTCAGACTCATGATAATTATACGCACACACATACACACACACCTTGTAGCACATTTTTACTTTATTGCCACAGACGTTCAATGGAATAATTCATGGTAGCTTCCAAAAGTTATGAGACGTAGCGTAGGTATATACAAGTTTTCTCTCTAACTTGTGTGCAGGAAGTAGACAAAATAATCTCTCTCTCTCTCTCTCTCTCTCTCTCTCTCTCTCTCTCTCTCTCTCTCTCTCTCTCTCTCTCTCTCTCTCTCTCTCTCTCTCTCTCTCTCTCTCTCTCTCTCTCTCTCTCTCTCTCTCTCCCCCTTCCTCCCTCATTCTCCAGCAACACTTCAAGGTAAACACTGTGTAATATTGGCAGCGGCTTTCGCTCTGCTAGGTATTTACAACCCCCACCTGTTAGTCTCCCTTTGTTGGCTACCTAGGCAGGGTAAGTGAGCCGTGACCCGCTGCCGACACGTGCATCTCCCTCTAGGAGCTCAGGTGATACTAGACGCTAATGTGAGGCAGGCTTGCGGTGGCTCAGGTTTAGTTGTCTCGGTAATGTTTTCCTCTTTGGTCGTGGTGGTGGTGGTGGTGGTAGTGGTGGTGTTGGTGGTAGTGGTGGTAGTGGTAGTGGTGGTGAAGGGGAGGAGGAGGATATTGATGTTACGTGGTGTATTTACATCAGTATGGTCAGAGCAGAGAGAGAGAGAGAGAGAGAGAGAGAGAGAGAGAGAGAGAGAGAGAGAGAGAGAGAGAGAGAGAGAGAGAGAGAGTATAGGAATAAAGCATAAATTAACATTTTTGTTTAGCTCACATCATAACCTCCTTGGGAAACGTGAGAGAACCACACACACACACACACACACACACACACACACACAGAACAGAAACCCTCTCAAAAAAAAAGACACGAGTCATGCCACACTAAGACATCACCACCACCACCACCACAAACAAACAACAAACAGCAGCAAACACATTACCAGTCCACTCGGGGCGACGCATCCTGGCACGACAGTTGACCAGCTGGACCATTGCGTCACTGTGCAGTCCCGGTTCACCACACAGGTCCGCACTCTCTCCGCCACTCGTTTTCGCCCAGCCAGACACACGCTGGAAAAGAGAGAGAGCGAACGAACTGAATGAAAATAAAATAAAGGACTTTGCAAATATATATACTGTTCATAACCCGTGTATTGAAAAGACTCTTCAGATTTGTATGTTTTTTCCCTGTTGTTGGTGTTGTTGCTGGTGGTGGCGATGGTGGTGGTTGTATTGTTGTTTGTTAATTACAGGGTATCTTTTTTTTATTGTTTCTGTGTTACTTCGTTTAATTACAGGTTTGTGAGGGAGAGAATGAGTGGGTTGCTGTGTTTGCGCCTCGTCTATCATTTCTGGGAAGCAGTGTGCAGTTTACATGAGAGAGAGAGAGAGAGAGAGAGAGAGAGAGAGAGAGAGAGAGAGAGAGAGAGAGAGAGAGAGAGAGAGAGAGAGAGAGAGAGAGAGAGAGAGAGAGAAGCATGCAGGCAAAGAAAGACTGAAAAAAAAACAGAGATACACACATCAACTCACACCTACCCACCCACCCACACACACACACACACACACACACACACATAATGAAAGTGCTGTCTTACGTAACACTTGCAAAATAAACAGCTATATCTTTCCTAGCCTGAGTGACACGGTTTTGAATACAGAGTGGCGTCTTGCATAACCCAAGCGGCTCGTCAGACTAATTCCATTGATTCTGTCAGTCTTATTTCCCTCCGCATTGCTAATCCCTTCACTGCTTCCTGGCTCATCGTTCCCAAGTCACAAAGCACAATGAGACTTTTTTTTTTTTTTTTTGTAATTTAAGGTCGCTTACAGACATGATACTGGCAAGAAACTGGATAATCTTATGTACCTTGGCAAAGTTTTCTGTATGGATGATATTGAAATAACTTAAGCGTTTATTTGAGTGGTAGGTCAAGTTAGGTTAGGTTGCGTTAGTCTAGGTTAGGTTAGGTTAGGTTAGGTTAGTCTAGGTTAGGTTAAGTTATGTTACGTTAGTCTAGGTCAGGTTAGGTTATGTTATGCTACGTTACGTTAGTCTTGGGTAGGTTAGGTTAGGTTAGGGTAGGTTAGGTTAGGCTAGTTTATGTTGCGTTACGTTAGGTTAGGTTAGGTTAGGTTAGGTTACTTTAGTTTAGGTTACGTTAGGTTAGGTTAGGTTAGGTTATATTAGTTTAGGCTAGGTTACGTTATGTTTAAATCTATTCAGTTTATTAATTTCATTGCTGATCTCATCATTGTACAGATCACGATCCTCAAAGTTACCATCAAAAATTTGTATAATCTGCCTCCCCCTTTTTTTTATCCTTCCACATCAATTTCACCTTTTTAAACCTCCTTCATTATAGTCCGTGCTTGTAAATATTATGCATAACGCTCTTAGTCCTCTGCATTATTATTATTGGCAGTAAATGGTGAATATCTTATGTTATTCTTGACGCCTCAGGATCTTATTGTCATTACTGTATTTCTCTGTGTCGTGTTTTTGTAGGGAAGTGACAAGACTCGCCCGGGTAATGGTAAAGAAATTAAAGACCCCTGGGCATTCCTTTTACCCTTTCTTTCCACGCTGCTGTTACTTTGCTGCGATGACACTTGAAGGAGAAGAGAAGAGCCTTTGTTTCTTCACTTTCTTCACTCTTTTGTGTTAAGAAGGAATGATTTTTGTAATATTCTTAGAGTTACGGATATAAGAGTAAAAGAAAGAGGAGTGTACCAGCCAGCCAGCAAGCCAGACACCCATGCAGACAGACAGACGGAAAGAGAAAAGGTCACGATGAAGAGAAGAAGGCAAAAAGAGTGGAAAGGCGAAGGTAACGAGGACCGGGCGAGCGAGTCAGTATGAAGGCGAGCGACGTGAAAGGAAGTCTTGACGTGAAGGTTTATACGCCATGGAAATAGAGGCAGGAAATGAAAGGAGGCGGCGGCGGAAACGGAGATGGAGGAAGAGAAGGAAGGAGAGAGAGAGGGAAAAAAAGAGAGAGAGAATAAATTATACAGTCCGTCAATGGGAAATGTAGCAAAGTAATTACCACTCCTTTTCATTTTAACTCTTTTACTAGGATATGCAACACTTCACAACACTAAAAGCAACAAAATCTTTATAAAAATCTACGAGGAAGAAAAGGGGTCAATAAAGAATAGATTTTGCAGTTTCTAGCTGATGCAGTGTTTGAAGGTGACCGTAGAACAAGAAAGGATGTCTCAAAGATGTGTCAAATAGCAGTGACAGCGTTAATTAGTCCTCTGTTGACACATGATTACAAATTTTTATCAGTCCGTAATGAATCTGTTTATCCCCCGTGTCAGTGTAGTGGGCTGACCTTCTCTTTGTTCTCCAGTGACTTCATCCTTGAATGATTTTTTTTTTTACCTGAATTAATGTCTGTTGTGGATCTTGATTTCTTGGGCTCCATTTAATTTACACAGGACATGAAAAGGAGTAAGAAGAGATCGTCCACAACCACAAAAAAAAAAAAAAAAAAAAAACTAGGGGAGACATTTTTAGGCGGCCAAACTTAGAAAAATAAGGATGTAAAATGAGATACGTATGGTAAAGAGAAGAGCGGTATTCGATAGATGATGAATGTTGATAATGATAATGAGGGAAGCACTATTTGATAACCAGTAAGGAAGGAAAAGGACGATAAATGAGATGATTATGATAAAGGGGAGACCGTCATATGGTAACTAATAATGAAAAAGAAGAATGATAAATGATGTTAATGATAATGGTAAAGAGGACAGCACCGTATAATAACTAGCAAAGAAAGATAGATAAATAAAAGGATAAAAGGATAAAAGGACGATAAATGATGATAATGACAATGCTAAAGAGAAGAACGCCATATGATCTTGCTGTGGCGTCTTTGTTTAATTGTTGAAGTAGATGGAACAGTGGAGAAACAAGAGGGAAAGCGGAAAGTGAGAGAGAAAGGACAAAAATAAAGCACGCTCGATCCTGTCTGCAAACAAAACCGCAAACTCAACGTTTCAAGAGACACTAAGAAAAAGATGAGTTTGTGGGATAGTTTCATGCTGTGTCCCTGAGGCGAATACGTGGGCAGGTTACAAGTTTTTGTCGGAGGAATGCATATTAATTTTTTGGCCTCAATATTCAAGGGAGTTTTGGTGTTTTAAATGCACACAACCCTTGGCCAGTCTTTTGTTCCGCATTGAATAAAGGATCGCAGTGCGTGGGCTGGGCGGCCGCTGTCCATGTCCTGCTCCGATGGGACTGAGTGGACGAGGACTCGGAGGAGGCAATGTGAACTTTTCGTCTTTTCAACCTTTGCCGCTTTCCGGACTCTTGGATTACTCCCGAACTTCGTTTTTTACTTTACAGAAAAGAAATATCGCGTGTATTTTAAAGGTAATGGAATGAATTAGGTTATTCCTCCTCACCCCTGAATGTCGGTGCGCTGTCTTATTTCTGATGAGATATTTTTGCTGCAGCATTTGGCGAGTGGAAATGCTTGAGAGGTAAACACTAATCTTTTGCTTTTCTCCTTTAGGCACTTTGGAAAAAAATCTTGACTTAAAAGTCTGAAGGAATTACTTATGAAAGTGTAGTGAATTATACAGCATCCTTTACCATGAATATTGAAACATCCTCCACTGACGACTAGCTGTGGGAGGCAAGTATTCCAAGTGTATACATGTGTAAACTGTGCATGGCAGGCTCCTGTATACCATCCCATGAGTCACACACTTTGCCGCTCCAATCCCCTTTCTCCTCGCCTCTCAGCACCCCTTCCTCACCTGAGCGAGAGCAGCGTGCCGTTCAGGTGGACACAGGTGAGGGCGCGTTCCTGGCGGCCCACTTGAGGCAGGTCTACGTCAATCCACGCCTCGGGCGCTTGTGACGGCCGCGCAGTGGAGCTGCCCAGGTGTGGATCGCTGCTGCTGCCACTTTCTGCCGCCTTCACCGCCTGCAGCGCCGCCGCCTCGGGGAAGGTGGCGTCCTGCTCCTGACTGTCGGGGAAGGAAATGGAGTTGTCTTCTGGCGGGTCATCCAAGTCGTCTTCAAGCGGGTCGTTGGGGATGGTGGGGGACGGCTGGCACGGGCCCCACTCCCCCACCCGCAACCGCACCATTGGCTCTGTCTCCTCCTGCGGGGACGCCGGCGAGGCCTCAGAGGGAATGCAGTCACCCAGGCAGGGCCGCGACTCGCTCAGGGGTGGACAGGGGCTGCCCCCTTGGGTCGGCGCAACCACCACAGAGCGGGTACGACGCTGAGAAGTATTGCATGAGGAGCAAGGCACCCACTCCCCCCAGGGACCCACCACGCAGTCCTGGGGGCAGGTGGTGATGCAGGCAGCCTCGGGGGAGGGCCGCGGCCGGGGGCATTGGTCCAGGGGAGCATCGGAGCCCTCCACTTGACACTTGGCAGACCTATTCCGCAGGCCGTGGCAGAATCCCTCGGCGTCCCTGGCGCGGTCCGCTCCAACCTGGCAGGGCGACCACGCCCCCACCAGCCACTCGCCGTCTGCAAAGAGAGGAAAGGAGTCATATGCTGCGGATACATAACACTTCTGAAACTTGAAACTTGTCTTACTGGCCAACTGGCGACGCTGAGACTTAATGTTTGGCTTCAGATCCCACACCCACCTAATGCTGTATATATCCCACTATGACATGATGGAATAAGTAGCTGCATGAACATTCTTGATGGAGTACCAAGAAAAGAAAGAAAAAAAAACAAAAACAGATGAATGAGTAAACACTCGGGCGCCAAGAGGGCGGAGTACAGCCCTGGCTTCCCGGAGCAGACTGGTGAAAGTGTGAAATATGAATAACACAGACGGCGCGGGTATCGACCACCACAATATGCATGAAAAACTGATCTGCATATGTCAAGCGCGAAGATTGATTCCCAGAACGCCCTACGTATCAGCGCCTCGCCAGCCCTGCCTTGCCACAAAAACACTCTGATCTGGCGAGAGGCGTGGCGGAGAGTCTAGAGAGTAACGGCAGAGTTCCCAGTCACGGGCGAACCATCACGTATGTATCTCTGGCACCTGCAGGCGTTCACCAGCCATTCCTTCAGCGCGACACCTATAAAGGCCCATAATACTGTTGACCGGGGAAACAATGTGCGGCTGAATTGTGGAGCTGCCGCCGATAGAGCAATGCGGCTGGCGGGTTGGCTGGGGAATTCTCTTTCGTATACAAACACGACTGACTATTGACCAAGCCTCTGTGCTGGGCGGGAGGCGGAGGTGGAGGAGAGGACGATGCTATAGTTAGGTCAGTGTGAACAAGGATGGGCGCGATCTGCCTCGGTATTCTCCTAATGGCCGTGACAAACATTGGCATCTACGTGAGAGAGAGAGAGAGAGAGAGAGAGAGAGAGAGAGAGAGAGAGAGAGAGAGAGAGAGAGAGAGAGAGATCGGCCAGAGGATTTATCTCGATATTAAAGCTCCGTCATATGCTCAGTAAAATATAAGCAGGAGCGTGGCGTACATTTACCTTTCAACTGAAGCAGATCGTGTCGCAGTGAATGGACTGGCAGTGAGGGATCTTTGAGTCAACATCATTTCCTTCCTGGGTATGTAATAAGCCTTAGTAGGAACATAGAGGCATGAATGGCCTGTATGTTTGCGTGTATGTATTTGTGTTGACTTAGTAGGTAGAGAGTAAGTGGTAATCCAGGGAAGGAGGAAGGGTGTGTAAGCTTATCCTGCTGGTGAAGTGGTCGGTGCTAAAGGCTGTTTCCTTCGTCTTATATATTCTTGGTTCGCATCTCAGGATCTTGAAAGCCATGGATTGCTGGAACCTGTATTTGACTGTTACTGTATTCTTTCTGTTTGTCGTTTTCTTAGTTTGAGTTATCTTAGTGATTTTACTTTTCTTGTCATTTGTTGTTGTTGTTGTTGTTGTTGTTGTTATTTCTTTATGCGTCTAGTATTGTAGAAAAAAGAGGATGTTAGGAGATAAATGTACTAGTGATGGTGTCATAATATGTGTGTGTGTGTGTGTGTGTGTGTGTCTAGCGGCAATCAAAGTCTTCTACACACACACACACACACACACACACACACACACACACACACACACACACACACACACTACTTAAAGCCGTTTTTTATTCATTCATTTTTTCCCCCCATCCCTCATCTCCCTTTTCCCTTTTCCCTTCCTCGCCGCCGCCGCCGCTGCTCCAATTTTTTACCTGAACGGAACTTTGATACCAAAAATGAGACCCAAACTTTGACGGAACTCTTTCATTAATTGCCGCAGAAGAGACGAACCTGAGGGATGTTACTTTGTTGCCGCCAAGTTCACCCACTTTTTTCCACTCTCGATTTTTCCTTCCGCTGCCAAAAGGAGAAAACAAGTTGAATTTTTATGTTCTCCGATACTTTGTCATCGTCATTATGTTCCTCCTCCTCCTCCTCCTCCTCCTCCTCCTCCTCCTCCTCCTGTATGCTGTATTGTCCTGTTTCTCTTTCCTGTGGCTAGTTGGAAGTGGTTACCAAACAGCCTTGTAAGGACATAAAGGTCTGTCGCTGTTTGGTTTTCCTTTGTATTTCTTTGTGTTCCTCCTCCTCCTCCTTCTCTTCATATTAAGTTTAATGATAATATATACAAATACTTCAACACCAGTTGTCTATGTTGCAGAGAGAGAGAGAGAGAGAGAGAGAGAGAGAGAGAGAGAGAGAGAGAGAGAGAGAGAGAGAGAGAGAGAGAGAGAGAGAGAGAGAGAGAGAGAGAGAGAGAGAGAGAGAGAGAAAGTTCCAGTACACGTTTTTCTCATCTTTCTTCTGTATAGTTCTTATCTCTCATCATTCTTCCTTCATCTAAACCCTTTTCACTCCTCTCTCTCCCTCCTTCATGGTCTCTTCCTCTCCCTCCTCTCCGTTTATCCTCTCACCTCCCCTTCCTCCCATTTTCCTACCCACCACCCCCATCACTTCCTTCCCTCCTTACTCTTCCTCTTCACTATCTTTTATCTTTTAATCATTACTTTTTTTCTTTTCTTCCCTTTTTTTCTTCCTTTTCCTTTACTTTCATCGTCTACCTTTTTACACGTTCCTGTTCATTCTACCTATTTTCAACCTTATTTTCTTATCTTACCGTATTTTACCTTTGTTCTTACCCTGTTTCATCATCATCATCCATCTTTCCCTGTTTATTTTTTATTCATCCTCTTTTGTTTGCCCTTTTCTTATCACTTCCTTCCATTCCTCTCTTTTGTATAATCGCTCCTCGTGTTTCTTGTCTCCTCTTTGTTTGTTTACTCTCCCAACATCCTCGATTTCCTCCTCCTCCTCCTCCTCCTCCATCATCTATCTCTCCTCTTAACCCTCCTCCTCCTCCTTCTTCTCCTCTTTCATCTCCTCCTCTATCTATCCATCCATCCATCCCTCATCTTCATCCATCTCCTTTTCCTCCTCCTCTCTTTTTTACTCTCTTCATCCTTCTCTTTCTGCTCCTTCTCCACCATCCACTTCATTTCCTCCTCCGTTTCACTCTCATCCTTCTCCTTGTCCTCCTCTTCCTCCACTATCCATCTTTCTTCATCCCTCTCCTTCTTTCCACCCTCTTCACCCTTCTTCTCTTTCTCTTCCCGCTCATCCCTCTCCTCCTCCTCCTTTCCACCCTCTATCGCTCTCCCTCCTTCTCTCCCTGCTGGCGTTGTTCATCCTTCTCTCCCTCTCGTCTTTCTCCTTCCTCGCCTCGTCTTCCCGTCCCCCGCCTCGTCCATCACGGCGTATCAGCAGCATCTTCCTTCCTTCCTGGCCGTGTCACGAGCCGCCCTGCCTCGTCTCGCCGTTTTCTTTGTGCGGATTTGTTGATTTTGAGAGCGTTGTCTGACTTTCCCACACCCTACCCCCTTCTCTCTCTCTCTCTCTCTCTCTCTCTCTCTCTCTCTCTCTCTCTCTCTCTCTCTCTCTCTCTCTCTCTCTCTCGTCGTAGCATTGAAAACGTGGTTGGTCTACGCTATATATGTTGTTTCTTCTATGTTGCTAATACTCAGAATCATATTCGTAAATATTTTAAGCAGCAATGAAAGATGTTTGTGTTTTCCAGTGACTTTCTAACGAGGATTCTGCAACATTAACGGAGGAAAATGCCCCTAAGAACCTGACTAATAATCTATGTGTCCTTTGGAATTAGTCTTTATGAGAGGCACGAATATTTAATAACACGAGTCTTAGGCTGTACGAACCCTTGGGAGTGTATGTGACTGGAGGCTGAGGAAGGTGATGTGATGTGACGTTTGAGTGTACTTGTATTCTTTTTCTTTTATGTAAGGTTGGGGGCTGTAAGACGGGTACTGGCCAAGGGTAACAAAACTGGGAAAGAAAAAGCCCCTGAAGGTACCATTCCATAAAAAGGATAGTTCAGAAGTGAGGCCAAAGGTACATTGAAAAGTGTCCCTACAACCCCTAAGCCCTCCCTTGATGCTGGATTAGTGAGCGTCTGGGGAAGTGTTAGTGTGAAATGTGGTGACCTCTTGGTGTGTGTGTGTGTATGTGTATGTAAGGAAACAAAGAAAGGTGTGGTTTCTCCTTCCCTGCGTCTTTGTCATCCCTTACCAAGACGTAACCCTTTAATTTCTGAACTTTTTTTTTCCCATAGTCAGCCACAACTTTGCTGGACAGACCTTTGCACTAGTGTCTTAAATAGTCGGCTGTGAAAGAAAACCTCCTGTTCCCTTTTTTTTTTTGTGTTTATGCAGATTTCCTTTTTACAGTACTCACTATTAAAGAACGATCATAGTTAGAAAAGGGATAAAAAGACTCATATTTTTCACTATAAGATAAACAAAAAAGATGTCAGAGGTCTAGAAAGTGTCTTCGTTCGATCTCTTTTTACTGGTCTTTTTTCACTGGTCTCTTTCCGCTGTTCTTTGTTCACTTCTGTCCGCTCACTGGTCTTCATTCACTGGTCTCTGTTCACTGGTCTCTGTTCACTGGTCTCTGTTCACTGGTCTCAGCAATACAGTGATGGAACATAAAAACACCCGAGGATATTATTTTTCATCGTATTCCTAAATTTGTATTCATTCATTCTAAATCTCAGTCACTCGTCCACGGAGAGCTGTGAATATTTGCCGAAAACATACACTCACACACACACACACACACACACACACACACACACACACACACACACACACACACACACACACACACGAGTCTAAGTTGGATTCTATGTGCATGCTACTTGTCATTGGTATTGCTAGATAAAAAATGAAAAAAAGTTTGGGGCAGAAAGTAAAGCGCTGCATTTCGATGTTCACCACCACCACCACCACTACCAATACCTCTACTACTACTACTACTACTACTACTATATATATTTCCTTCTCTTCCATTCCCTCACCCCCTTCTCTCTGTCTCTCTCTGTCTCAGCTCCTGTCCCATTTGTTTTATATTTTTGTCGGTCTGTCTGCATCTCTCTCTCTCTCTCTCTCTCTCTCTCTCTCTCTCTCTCTCTCTCTCTCTCTCTCTCTCTCTCTCTCTCTCTCTCTCTCTCTCTCTCTCTCTCTCTCTCTCTCTCTCTCTCTCTCTCTCTCTCTCTCTCTCTCTCTCGCTGAATTTCGGGGCCTCTCGTGACACTCGACATAGATCCCATTGGATTTCCTCAGTCATGGGGATTTATTCAAAAAAGATTGCGTTGCTCTTTCAGCACTGCATCCATCCATTCATATATACATACATTCATACACACACACACACACACACACACACACACACACACACACACACACACACACACACACACACACACACACACAAAAAAAAAAAAAAGACACACACACACATGAATACATACATACATGAACGTAGTTGATTTCCAAAATTGAAAAGACAAGCAGACGAAAGTTATTTGTTTGTATAGAAGGAACACAAATAACGATACTGACGTCCATTTTGAGTTCTTTTTTCTAGTTAACTCTTTTCTCTCTCTCTCTCTCTCTCTCTCTCTCTCTCTCTCTCTCTCTCTCTCTCTCTCTCTCTCTCTCTCTCTCTCTCGGGAAATGCAAATTTGTGACCCTTTATTTTTTTTCTTCCGGTTTTGTTCCCTTGAAAAGAATAAAAAGGAAAAAAAATATCTATTGCCATTGTCATCGTCGTCATAATCACCAAAAATCTGCACTTTTATTTACTTACTCCCGTTGTTTCCCTCGCCAACTTTCACGCACCGAAAACCCGAAGAAGAAGAAAAAAAAGAGAGAGATAGAAGAAAGGCGTATTCACTATTAGCATCATCAAAAGAAAAACATAAAAATACGTATTCAGTATCATTGTCATCATTATCGTCGCCATCTTCATCATCATTACCATTGTTATCATCATTATTACCTTCCGTGTCATGATTAGGGGTGTAATATACCTGGCGGCGGGGTCCATCCGTCTTGGCCTTTCCCCAAGCGTCCCACTAACAGTCTTACAGGTGATGAATGGTGCAAGTTCAGCTATGCCTCTCCTCCTCCCCCTCCTCCTCCTCCTCCTCCTCCTGATCTTCTACTTCTTCTTCTTCTTCTGGTCTTCCTTTTCTTCTTTAATTTCTCCTTGCTCCTCCTCCTCCACCTCCTCTTTCTCATTCTCTTCATTAACCTTTCTATCCTCGTATTCTTTCTGATTCATCATCTTCTTTAATTTCTTTGCATCCCCTTTTTTTTCTTTTTCTTCCTTTTCTTTCCTTTATCCTCCTCTTCGTCAGTTTTCTCATTCTTCCTTTTTATTTTCATTATTCTCATATTCTTTTTATCTCTCTCTCTCTCTCTCTCTCTCTCTCTCTCTCTCTCTCTCTCTCTCTCTCTCTCTCTCTCTCTCTCTCTCTCTCTCTCTCTCTCTCTCTCTCTCTCTCTCTCTCTCTCTCTCTCTTCCGCCACCTTTATTTTCTCTTTCTTGTTTCTCCTGCCCTTCTTTTCTTATCTTTTCATGCTCCTATCTTTATTTTCTCCTCTTTCTTCTGCTCCTCCTTTCTTTTGTTCCTCTTCCACCTTGTCTTCGTCCCTCCCTTATTGTTTTTCCCTATCTCCCTGCTTCTCATTTTTCCTTTTCTTTCTTCTCCTTTCTCTTATTTCTCCCCCCTTCTTCCCTCTTCATCTTCCTTTTTTTCTTTTTCCACTTTCTCTCTTGTCTCTTCCTTATTCTTTTTCCCTGTCATCCTGCTTCTCTTTTTCCTCCTCGTTCTTCTTCTTTCTCTTATTCCTTGTCCTCCTTCGCTCTTCTTTCTTTTCATTTTTCCCACCTTCTCTTCGTCTCTCCCTTATCCTTTTTCCTATCTTCCTGGTTTTCTTTTTTCCTTCTCTTTCTTCTCCATTCTCTTTCTCCTCCTCTTCCCCCTCCTTCTCCTTTTGTTCTTCCACCCTCTCTTCGTCTCTCCCTTATCCTTTTCCTTTTCTTTATTCTCCTCTCTCTTACTCCTTCTCTTCCTCTTTCTCCACTACCACCACCACCGCCACCACCACCACCACCACCCGCCATGGCTCAGTAATATTTCTCTCACCGGACAGAGTGTAAATATTCAAAGAGGAATACTGATACATGCTGTGATTCATCTTGAGGTACACTTTCCGTCTCCAGGGACCGCTTTAGGATTTTATTGCATTGTGTTATGACTGCCACTCGATGTGTTTGTGCCTGCCTTGCCCCGATAACACACACACACACACACACACACACACACACCTGGGATAAGTTTTTTTTTTCTTAAAAGTGTTGTATAATTTTTTGTAGTTTATGAATTGATTGTATTATTTGTATTAAGTGCAGTTTATACATTGTCGCTTGGTTTTAGCGTGGATGAGCTTTGAAAGAGGGATTTCTATAAGGCTTTACAGGTTATTGGATGTACTCCGTGTGTGTGTGTGTGTGTGTGTGTGTGTGTGTGTGTGTGTGTGTGTGTGTGTGTGTGTGTTCCTTTCTAGCCTTATTTTTCCATATACACCGTTTTCTTTCTCTTTACAAAATCACAATTCAAAGTCTTACCTACCCTAGAACTCTAACTAACATAACTTTCCATAACCTAACATCACTTCCCTTCACCACTTCCCCTCCCACAACACTGAAGCACCACCAATCCCCAGCGACAAATGGGGAAACACTCAGACTATCTCCATTAACTTCCCTCTTGCTGCCTCTTGGTCCAGAGACAGGGGCTGGAAATGGTGAATCTTGTTTTGGTATGGGTCAGTAATCACTAATCCTTTTAACTCCCTTATCTTCTGGCGGCTGGACGGAGGGCTGGAGGGAGAGATGGAGGCCGGTAGGATACTGGGAGAGACTGGGAAGGTTAAAGGAAGGCGTGTTAGGGAGAGATGCAGCGAAGAAGAATGTGAGGATGTTTTGGTGATGGGGTCTAAGCTGGATGGTTGAACTGTGAAGGTAGAAGGATGGGAAGAGAGGGGGGCACATTTGACAGGGTGAAGAAGGAGGAGGTGAAGGAAGAGGAGAAGGAGGAAGGTCTGGTGGAGGTTGATATTGGCGCATTAACGAGGGAAGGAAAGGAGGGAGGGAGGGAGGAAGGGAGGTATGCAAGGAAGTCGGGGGGGGGAGGAAGGGTATGGAGGAAGAGAGAGATACGGTGTGGTTTATGTAGAATGAAGGAGAGAGAGGGGAAGGAGAAAGGTGAGAGAGAGGTTATATTCAAAGGAAGGAATAGGAGGATGGAGGAAGGGACGTAGCGGAAAGAAGAGAAAAAGACTAGAGGGAAGGAAGGAAGGGAGGACGAAGGAAAGAGGGAAATGTTATACACGAAGAATAATAGAACATATGTAGGTAGGAAAGAAGAGGAAACAAAATGAAAAGTATGTAGAAGAAATGAAAAAAAGGAAATAACAAATAGAGAGAAAGTAGAGACTGAAAGGTATAGATGTAGAAGGAAGGAAGGAGAACAGGAAGGAATAAATAGAGGAAAAGTAAATAGACTGAAATGTATATCTTTAGAATGAAGGAAGAGAGAGAATAGGGGAAAACGTAAATACTGGAATATTATGCAAAGAAGTAAGGAAGAAAAGAAGGGATAAATGGGGGAGACAGTAGAAGGGATTAATAAGGGGAAAACAAATAGACTGAAAGGAATACGTGAAGAAGGAAGGAAGGAAGGGATGAATAGGGAAGGAAGTAAAGGGACTGGAAGGGATAAAAAAAGGAATAAATATGTGTCAAGATTAAAAGAGGATAAAATATATATACGTGTAGAAGGAAGGAAGGGAGAAGGGGATAAATAACAACTAAAGAAAATAAGCACACGTCAGGAGATTTGCCCAAGAACTAGTGGATTAAAACAAGGCGGATGAGGCGTTCAATTGCAGAAGGATTTTAAATACGTGTTGCAGCCTTTCGTTCACTCATTCCCTTCCTTCCCACCTTCCTCCTTTCCTCCTTGCTATCTTCTTTCTTCCTTCTTTCTTTACCTCTTTTCTTTTCTTCCTTTTCCTCTCTTTCTTTCTTTGCTTGCTTTCTTTCTTCCTTCTTTGCTTCCTTCCTTTTTTCGTTGACTTTGTTTTCATCCTTCTTTGGTTCCTTCATTTCTTTCCTTTTTCGTTTTCATTCCTTTCCTTCTTTCTTTCTTTCTTTCTTCCTTCCATCTCTTTTTCTTCCTTCCCTCATTGCTCGCTTCCTTTCTTCCTTCTTTCCTTCCTTCTCTTCTGCCCTGCTTTCTTCTTCCTTCCTTCCCTCGCTTTCTTCTCTTCTTGCTTACCTTTCTACTTCCTTCCTTTCCTTCCTTTCTTCCTTCCTTCCTCCCTTTGTCCTTTTATTCTCTTCTCCATGCTTGAGTTCTTTGCTTCTTTCTTTGTTTTTATTTCTTCATTTCTCTGTACCTCCCTCCGTCTCTCTCTCTCTCTCTCTCTCTCTCTCTCTCTCTCTCTCTCTCTCTCTCTCTCTCTCTCTCTCTCTCTCTCTCTCTCTCTCTCTCTCTCTCTCTCTCTTCTCTTATATCTTCTTCGCTTATTTTCCCTTCCTTCCATCCTTCTCTCCTTCCTTCCCGCAGTCTCCGGTTATTACTACCTCTTCTCCTTTGTTCTTACACTGTTACTGGTCCATTCTTCTCTTTTTTCTCTCTTTCTCTCCCTCTCTCCATTCTTCCCTTCACTTCCATTACTCTTATCTGTATCTCTTACATCCATCCATTACCGGTAACGTTCCTTTCTCTTACACTGTCTCCTTATCTTCTCTTTTACCTCCGCCATCACTTTATTGTATTACACCTTTTGTCCTCATTCTTCTTCCTCCTCCTCTCCTCTCCTTCCTCCCTTTACTCCTTTTTTTTTTTCTTTTCCTTCCGTGTTGTTGGATTTTTTTATTCTGTTGTTTTTTTTCTCTCATTTTGTGTTTGATAGTATGGTTTTCTGTTTTTTCTTTCCTCCTCCTCCTCCTCCTCCTCCTCCTCCTCCTCCTCCTCCTCCTTTTAATCTTCCTGTTGCGGCATTTTTTTTATGTTACTGTTTTTTTCTTTATATTCCTGTGTGTCTTGTATTCCTCCTCCTCCTCCTTTCCTATGACCTTGCTGTTCCCTTTTCTTTAAACTTGCTGTTCTTTTCCTTCTGCTTTTATTCCTTTGTACTCCTCCTCCTCCTCCTCCTCCTCCTCCTCCTCCTCCTACTCCACATCTCGTTCTGTCCATCGTTGCTTCCGCCACGTCTTACCAGGAACTCTCTATCTCTTTCTCTCAGCTCCTGCCGGGCCGAGGGAAGGCGAAGAGGAGAGGAAGTGATGGCGAGAGTCATACGCTTAGCTCTGATGCTCACTTCCTCTTCCTTGGCCTGATATTGAAGTGCTGGTGGAGTTTTCTTGCTCTTTTTTCTGTCTTTTTTCTCTTTTTTTTGCTCTTTTCTATTTCTTTTTCTAAGTTTACATAAGTCCTGGGCATTAAAGTCTGGCTGGTGGATCTTTCAAGGATGAGGAAAGAAAGTTAAGGGAAATGAAAGGAAAGGAAAGGAAAGGAAAGGAGGAGGGAAGGAAAGCAAGGAAGGTAACCGAAAGAGAGAGATAGAGACAAGATGGTGAGTGACAGAACGAGGATGAAGCTTCGAATATAAGGAGAAAAGGAGAATGAGGAATTGTCTCGCACATGAATAGAATAATAAAGAAAAGCCAATTCTAGTTTTTCTCAGACCCCGCAATGGCTGTGTGTTTCTTGCTGTAAATCCTTCGTGTCTTTTCAATAGATAGCAACGTTGTATTCCTTTAGGCGCAAACGATACCACTTTCTCGCAGTCATAATTCCGTGTTATCAGTAATACAGGTGTGCGCATAGGTAAGCTCACACTGCGCTCTTTGGCACCACTGCTTGACTTCAATAGGATCAACTCTAATTAATCTTATTTATTACTCTTTTTCACCTAATTGGACGCGAGTAATTAATATTTCTTCATATAATCACGTTTGGATTCATGTAAGCGATCACGTCCTATACAAGGTTAAACGTAATTATTCCTCCTTTGACTACGACCAATACATCAGATTTTAAGATCACTCCATTTCATTCAGCCCTTCCTATTCGGACGCGATCTGTCACTTTTTCAAAACAAGATTGGAAGAGAGGGAGACTGATTCAGAACCTTGTTGCCTGCTTGTCCTTCCTCCCTTCCTTCCTTCCTTTCTTCCTTCCTTCCTTCCTTCGTTCAAAATTACAACATTTAATTCAACATTTCTAAGTCACACACAATTTGTCACTTTTTCAAAATAAGACTTGAGGAGGAAAAGGAGAAAGAGGTCAATTCAAAACCTTGCCTGCCTGTCCTTCCTTCCTTCCTTCCTTCCTTCTTTCCTTCAAAATTACAACATTTAATTCATCCCTTCAAGTCAAACCCGATTTTGTCACTTTTTCAAAACAAGACTGAAGGAGGAGATTGATTCAGAACCTTCTTGCCTGCCTTTCCTTCCTTCCTTCCTTCCTTCCTTCCTTCCTTCCTCCCTCACTCCACTTGGAAACTTTTAGCCCTCCTCAGGACGTCCCTCTTCCCTCTCGTGCCTCGGCGGGGAAAGCTCATTTGTGGGCTGCAGATTTTGCCCGCGAGTTAATGGAGTGTTGGACGCTGCACCTGTGACGCCTTTGATTCGCTTACTGGTTATTGAAATGAGAGCAAAGTAACTTATACCTGTACATTTACCTGTTTGCTTTTCTACCTGTCCCTACCTTCACCATCGAGGAGGAGGAGGAGGAGGAGGAGGAGGACAGTTTTTTTGCAAGACTAGTGGAAAAAGAAGACAAGACGAAGGAAGAGGATGAGGAGGGGAATAAAGAAGAAAGAAGAAATCAAGGAATAAACAAGCATATGAGAGGGAATACAAACATTTTGAAGACCAAGAAGAGGAGGAAGAGGTGAATGAGAAGGAAGTGGACGAGAATGAGACGGGAGATGAAGGTGGAGGAGGAAAAAAACAAGAGGGAGGAGAAGACGAATAACAAGAACAAGGAAAAAAAAAAGTGGTGAGAAGAAAAACTAGAGAAAAGGGTAAGGAAGAAGAAGAAGAAGAAGAAGAAGAAGAAGAAGAAGAAGAAGAGGAGGAAAGACGAACAAAAAGAGACTAAAAAAGAAATTAAAAAAATAAATAGTGGAAGAAAAAAGGGGTAAAGAAGAAGAGAATGAAAAAAAGGAGAAAAACACGAACAACGAGAACAAGAAACTAAAGAAGGAAAATAAAAAAAGAAAACAATGAGAAAAGAAGAAAAAAAGGAAGAGAAGAAAAAATAAAAGAATAATAACAAAAACAAGAACTAGAAGACGAAAACAAGAAGACTAAAAGAAAGAAGAATAGAATAACAAGTCTCAGAAAAGCGTACAGAGGTAGTTCATTCTCACCCCGCAGCTCAGTCTCCCATTGAAAGCGATGTCAACTTTTCTTTCAGACTCATCACACAAGTTTAGTCGATGGTGCACAGGATATACGGGCAGCCAGGCGCCTCGTGAACTGAATGCTTCGAGGAGAGGGCCAGGAGGTGGTGGGGATAAGGGAACTGTCGGCAAATGCTGGGATGGGGAGATTGCGACTATAAACTTGTGGATTGGAAAAGTAAATAGAGAGGGGATGGAGGTTTAAAGGCCAAGTGTAGAGTGAGCCGCGGGGTACATTGTGTGTCAGAGGGAGTTAGGGAGTTGTATCGTGAGGAGGTGTCGTGGGTTTGATGTGGAGTTTTTCGTGAGTTTTGTTGTAAGTTTGGTGCATTGGTGGTGTGTTGGTGTGGAAAGCTGTTTGGTGGGAGATAAGACTGGCAGTACTGTTTCTTCTTGGGATGATTTGGTGTTTGCTATTTGTGTATTTTGTATTTTTTTTTATTTGTGTTGATTTGACGAGAGTTGGTAGTGTTAGAATATTTGGAGAGAGAGAGAGAGAGAGAGAGAGAGAGAGAGAGAGAGAGAGAGAGAGAGAGAGAGAGAGAGAGAGAGAGAGAGAGAGAGAGAGAGAGAGAGCGAGACTTACACACAAAAAGCGAATAGTAGTGTTTAAAATGAGAGCGGGTTATGTAGCGGGATAATTACTTCTGTGTACTCATCTGTCAGTGCCTGTACTTCACCTGTTAACTGCCTTGTGTTCTGAGTAGCATCGTGTAACAAGGCGGGGTAGTTCATTTACGTAAGGCTTTGTATCTTATTACTATTATTACTTATCTTCTTTTTGCTGTGGTTTTCATTGTGGGTTTTTAATATTGTATGGCTTGATGGTCATATAATATTGTTGTATTTTTCGTAATACAAGATCTATATTAAATAACAATGTAATGATCGGTTGTTAAGTTGAGTTAATTTTCTTCTTTTAGTGATCGATTGTCAAGAAGCAAAACTATTATAAAGAAACAAAACTACTATCTTTTCTTTATTGATCAAATGTTAATAAGTAGAACTGTTTTTTTTTTTCCTACTTCTTCTTCTTCTTCTTCTTTTCAACCTCCTCTTATTCCTTATAGAATTCCGAGAAGTGACTCATATTTTTTTTTCTTTTTTTTTTTTTTTTTGCTCTCTCCCTCTCCTCGTAGTACAAGAACTTATGTATTTCACTTTTCAACATGTTTTATAGAGTGGTTTGAGGAACTTATATGGCGTGCAAGTTTTGAAGTGGTTTGCAAACTTGGATGGAAAGTCAACAGCTGTGGAAAAGTTGGGCATTTTTTTTCTCTTTCTTGGGGGCGAGTGGTGGCTTACATTACTTCCCCTGTACCCTGTGCCTTCACCATCATCACCCTCATCATCATCATCATCATCATCATCATCATCATCATCATCATCATCACCACCACCACCACCACCACCATCATCATCATTACCATCATCATCATCATCAGTTTATGAAATCACTGCAGGACAAGAAGCTTACCGACCTCCACAAGTCTCTATCTGTTCCCCGTTTATTCCAGGCCTCCTCACCCATACATCTCATCTCACACCAGCGCCATATGGCCACGATGTTGCGGCGCATTTATCTTCAATCAATCAATCAATCAGTCTCATCGCATCTTTCCACGTACTTTTTTTAAAATCTCTTCTTTAAAAATAATGAATATATATACTACAAAAATAAATGAATAAATAAATGCTTATATACCATCATCAAATGGAAAATTCACAACAAAACGTATATTTTTTTAAACCTCATAGAAAATAATATCCTACAAAGAAAATGAAACAGAATATTCGTAAACCATCATGCAGCTGAGAGTTCATAACAAACCAAGTAGAACGTAAACTCTGACCTTTTGTTGATGGGGGCCATATAAGAAAAAAAAATATTCTTACGTAACAATCAAGTTTATGTTCTTTTCTTTACCTTATATTAAAAGAATGGAGGAAAGAAAAAAAAACATGTGAAGGAGGAAGAACAGAGAAAATAACAGAGAAGGAAGAGGAAGAAAGAGAGGGAGAGAGATGAGTAACAATCAAGTTCATTATTTTTCTTTACTTTTTATTAAGACTATGAAGAGAAAGAAGATAATATTTAATAACGAGGAAGAAAAGAAATTGAAAGAGAGCTAGGGAAGGAAGAGGAAGAGAGAAAGAGAGAGGGAGTAGGGATAAATAACAGTCATTTATTTTTTCTTCATCTTCTTTTATAAGTATGAAGAGGAGGAAGACAATACATACATGAAAAAATAAATAAATAAATAAGAATATTACGATAGAGTAACAGAACGAGTGAAAGAAGATGAACCGAGAGAAACTTAACAAAGGATGAACAGAAAGGGTAACAGAATAAGAGGTGATGATGAACTGAGGGAACGAGGGGCACGAAACACAAGTAGCTGTGGAGAACATGATGTAATGATAACAGTTTAGCTTCCATTGTGTTTGTCTTTCATCACCTAAGTACTGGGTGTGGTAATCCTGCCCTGTTTCCTTCCGTGGTGAGTCTGGAAACCTTTGTGTTGGAATGGTATATATATAGAGTAAGAGAGAGAGAGAGAGAGAGAGAGAGAGAGAGTGTGTGTGTGTGTGTGTTCTCAGTATTAGTCTTGCTATACTGGAGAACGAAAAGAGAGAAAGGTGAAGGACTACAAGAGAGAGAGAGAGAGAGAGAGAGAGAGAGAGAGAGAGAGAGAGAGAGAGAGAGAGAGAGAGAGAGAGAGAGAGAGAGAGAGAGAGAGAGAGAGAGAGAGGTAAAAATAGGGCATCACTACATAACTTTTCGCCAATTAATTGCTTCTTGTATCCAGAAAGTGTTATACTCTTACTGTCTTATAGAGGAGGAAGGAATAGAAAACAGGAAAAAAAAAATAACAGTGAAGAGGGGAGAATGAAGCGAAAAGAAATTGTTATAGATGAAAAAATAAGATAATAATTAGAAATAGATTCTGGGAAATAGATTCTGGGAGGAGGTTGAGAGAGAGAGAGAGAGAGAGAGAGAGAGAGAGAGAGAGAGAGAGAGAGAGAGAGAGAGAGAGAGAGAGAGAGATTTTAAGTTTTAATGATATTTATTTTTACCTCGTAACATAAGGATTATAACTTAAATTTCGTCGAAAGGTTGAGAGAGAGAGAGAGAGAGAGAGAGAGAGAGAGAGAGAGAGAGAGAGAGAGAGAGAGAGAGAGAGAGAGAGAGAGAGAGAGAGAGAGAGAGAGAGAGAGAGAGAGAGTTCTTAAATACCTCCTCATCAAAGTGGAAGAAAGCAAAAAAAAAAAAAAGTTAAAATTAGCAAGTTAATTCAGCTCCCAATATACTTTAATACAACCTTCATAAACTAGAAACTTTGAAAGAAAAAATGCATAATCCCACGGTTTATGCAGATATTCTTTTTTATTCACTACTTCACCGGATTTTTTTTTCCTTACTGCTTTGCATTTTAAGGGAGAACGCACGTAACTCAACCTCGTATACCAATATTCAGAAAAGTAGCCGTTAACTTGTCACGTGATTAACCTTTCGAGTGTTGTGCCTTGTCTTTGGGTAATGAGATTGTCGAATGCTTGTTATGGGGTGTACTTTTGAAACACACTAAGTACTCGAGCATTTTAATCCCTGTATCTTTTTTTTCCGCTCAGTAAAATCGTCAATATGTACTGAAATGTAGTATCAGCTCTTAGATTAGTGAGATGAACAGGTGCAAGTTATGGGTATATTTTGAAAACACGGTATGTAATCAAATATTTAAAGTCTTCCTATACTTTTATTTCCACTTTGTAAAATCGTCCTTTACTGTAAGAGAGGCTTTGATCAAGGACAAGGAAACTGAAAAGAAAAAAGAAAGTTCCTAAAGAAAACAGTAAAAAATAAAAAAAGGTTCATTATTATATTATGACTCTTGAAACCGTCTTGAGCTATTATAATGACGTAACACTTATCGCACCTTCGTTAACAAGCACTTAGAAAATTTTACAGTAATGAAGAAACCTCCTCTTATTCACTGTAATGACGCAACAATTTTCATTCTACCGTTAACTAGGACACGGAAAATTTAAATAAGTGATGTTTTCTCCTTTTATCTACGGTGATGAGGTAACAATGCTCACACTCCCGTTAACTATGACTCGTAGTGTTTAAACAAGTAATGTTGAAACCTTTCTCTCATCAACAGTAATGACGTAACAATTCCCACATTTCTATTAACTAGCACTCGGAAAATTGAAATGAGTAATGTTTGTTTCCTCTCGTGTTGTCGGGGTGAGGGTCGTGGGCGGCAGGGAGTGAGTCCAGGTCTATCTCCCCCTGACACTAGTTATATAAAGGCCAGCGGCGTCTTTCTCCATTTTACCTGACTCAGTTTCCCCGGCTTCACACTCCGAGGACACCTTTCCACACCCTCCTTCCTCCCTCCTTCACCTTTTCCCATCTTTATTACTCTACCCCATCCTGTTCCTTCCTTTTCCTCAATAATTTCACGCTGACGACATGTTTCCCACGCCGTCTGCTTTCCTTCTCCCTTCTTCCTTCTCTCTTCGATGTTTATTACTCCCTCCCACCTCCCTTCCTTCCTTCGCAGCGTTAATTTTACACATCTCTCACTTTCCTCCTCTTTTATTCTATTTTCTAGTTTTCATTACTTCTTTTCGTCTTTTTTCGTCTTTTCTCACCTGTAATTTTAGTCATCTCTTCGTGTCTTTTCCTTTAATTCGACTTTCCAATCTTTACTTCTCTTCTTTACTTCTTTTTCTTCGTTCTAATTTTACTCATTCCGTCTCTTTTCATTCAACTTTCAAATTGTCTTCTTTTCTTTACTCCGTTTTCCTTCGTTCTCTAATTTTACTCATCTGTTTTTTTTTTCCCTCTCATTCGACGTTTCAACTCGTATTTCTCTTCTTCATTCCTATTATCTCTTTATCTTCGTCTCTCTCTCTCTCTCTCTCTCTCTCTCTCTCTCTCTTTCATTCCATTTGTTTTACTCCTCAGTCTTTACTCATTTTAATCCTGTTCCTCCCTTCCCTCTTCTCTTCTAATTCTACTCATGTGTCCTTCTATTTCTCTTCCTTTTTCTCTTTCTCTTTTTCAGCCTTCCATCTTTTCTTCCTTCCGTGTCAGTTCCTCTTCCTTCTTAAATGTTCCTTCACTTCTATTCTTTGTCATTTATTTTTCGTCTGTAGTTTTTCTTTCACTCCTTTCATGCAATTCCGTCTCCTATTCACTCTCTCTCTCTCTCTCTCTCTCTCTCTCTCTCTCTCTCTCTCTCTCTCTCTCTCTCTCTCTCTCTCTCTCTCTCTCTCTCTCTCTCTCTCTCTCTCTCTCTTCTCTTCTTCCCAATTCCAATTCCTTCTCTCAGCCACTTCGTTCTTTTTCTTTTTTTCTTTCATCCTCTCCGGTTTCTTCGTTTCCTATTACTTTTTTCCTCCTCCTCCTCCTCCTCCTCCTCCTCCTCCTCCTCCTCCTCCTCCTGCTCCTCCTCCTCAGCCTGAAGCTATAACACCTTTTCTGAAACGAACCGTAGCAATTAATTGGCGCCAAAACTTCTGAAGTGAGGCCAGTGTTTTCCTTGGAGCGAAGTTGGAAAAGTAGAAACTGCGCTACAGATTTCAAATGTATCCTGCCTCGCCTTGTGCATTATTAGATTTAAGTTTGTGGAGGAAAAGAAATAAGGATTTTGAGGAAGAGGGAGAGAGAGAGAGAGAGAGACGAAAAATGTGGAAGTTAAAGGTGGAGAGATGTAGAGAAAGAGGCAGCAAAACTTTACTTAAATCGTTAGTTTCTTCTGCTGTAGAAATTTGTGGGGTATATGTACGTTTAATATACTTTTCTTACTTACTCTTATCACCCTCCTTCTATATCTTCTTCACCTGCACTTTGACCCTCGCCTGACCTTCCCTTGCCTCCCTGTCTGGTTCCTCTGTATCCCCTCAGCCCGTCACATCTCCCTATCTCCTCCACGCCACCCACCAACGTCACCACAAACTAAAACTCATTGTGGATAAAGGTGCATATTTAATTAATCCTTTTATTGCTAATGACATTTGTTTCCTTAATCACTAAGCACTCTAAGACATTTCTTCTTGTTCTACAGCTACCTTACTTAACTTAACCAAACTTAAACACTATACTGGTAAAAAAAAAAAAAAAAAAATTCAAACCACTTTTTCTTTCTTGTAGACGCTTATAAAGATTTCACACATTGTGTTTAGTGTCTGGAATCATTGCATATTGCAGGAAAAGGGTTAAAAATTAGAGTAAAGAGAAGGAAATACACGCACCTAACGCTGAATACTAAGAACAACTAATGTACAAATACAATATCAAAAACTAAATACAACTAGCATATAATATTACCACTTCTCATTCCTCTCTCTTCCTTTTGCTTACCTCATGAGTGGCACAGAACCTAAACTCTGACCTACAAGTGTGTCCTTTCAGTTTCCATATGCTTTTGAACATTATATGGGTTTGCTGTGTGTGTGTGTGTGTGTGTGTGTGTGTGTGTGTGTGTGTGTGTGTGTGTGTGTGTGTGTGTGTGTGTGTGTGTGTGTGTGTATGTAGGTTTTGGGTTTATGTGTGTGATTTCATGAGGAAGAGATTGTAAAGGAGTACAAACCGACAGAAGGACAAACAAACAGGTAAATAAACAGACAGGTAGATAATTTCACAGACAGGTCAGACAGAAGTGAAAGTAGGGAGAAAGACAAACAGACTGATAGACAATTCAAATGGGCAGGATAGACGGAAGAATAAACATGGCGGAAGATAAACAGACAGACAGACATGCTAGATAAAAAAATAAATAAATAAACATGAAGAAATACACACACACACACACACACACACACACACACACACACACACACACACCTTTCATACAGACGTGCAGGTAAAGTCCTATCTATCAAGAGAAACGAAAACATTGTGCCTGTACTGTTTGGCTTTCTCGACAGCGCTTCGGGAGTGGGAGGTGGAGGTGGAAGAGGAGGAGTGGAGGAGGATTAAGGGGAGGAGGAGGAGGAGGAGGAGGAGGAGGAGGAGGAGGAGGAAGAAGAATTGGAGGAGGACAAGGTTGAAAAAACGAGTATGGAGTTTCAGAGAGAGAGAGAGAGAGAGAGAGAGAGAGAGAGAGAGAGAGAGAGAGAGAGAGAGAGAGAGAGAGAGAGAGAGAGAGATGGAGATCCACACACACGGACACACAAAGATATAGGCAGACAAACAGACTGGGAGACAGACAGACAGACAGACAAACAAATCCAGCGAGAAAAATAAGAAGGATAGACGGAGAAGGAAGCATTCAATATTTCAGTACCCCCACCCTCTCTCTCTCTCTCTCTCTCTCTCTCTCTCTCTCTCTCTCTCTCTCTCTCTCTCTCTCTCTCTCTCTCTCTCTCTCTCTCTCTCTCTCTCTCTCTCTCTCTAACCTCACCGCTGCTCCGTGTTTAAGAATCTTCCGCAACTTTCCTTTTGAGGTTCATCGAGCTTTGTGAATGAAAAATATGACTTGATTTCACGTACCATTGCATACCGTGATTGTGTACCTGATGATGTGATGGTAGCGGAGAGTAGCAGACGTGAGGGTGCAGTGAGGCGTGGCGGGTGTTTGAGTGCGGCGCGGGTACTGGGAGAACTCAGGTTAAAGAGTATTGGAGGTTTGGGAATCGGGGGAGAGAGAGTGATGGATTGGGATACGAAGAAAAGAGAAGGTGCCCCGTAGAGGATTTTAAAGGGGGGTTTTAAGATACTTTTCGAATTTTTGGATAATCATATTGACTTCAGTTTGTAGGGTCTGGCATCTTCAGTGAGTCATTTTTTTTTTCAGCTTTTTGTTGCTCTTTGCCAGAAAAAAAAAAAATGAATTTGTAACTTGGCTTCCATTTTAGGATGTAAAGTTTAGTTGATTTTTTTATGAAGTAGAGAGAATAATGAATGACTTTTCCCTATCATTGTAATTGGAAGAGGTTGAGGAATGGGGAAAGTGAGAGTGATGCATTAGATATAAAGAAAAGAAGAGGTGTCGTAAGGAATCTTGTAACTTGGTTCCCATTTTAGCGTATAAAGTTAAGTTAATCTATCACGAAGTAGAAAGAACAATGACTGGCTTTTTCTCTGTCATTATAAAAACATTACACATTATAAAAACATTACTTCACCTTCCTTCAGATTTCCTTTCCTTTCGCCTCATTTATCTTAGTCAGTCAGTCAGTCATTCAGGCATCCAGTCAGTCAGTCAGTCAGTCAGCCTTTCACTTAGTCACTTACTCCTCTCACTCGGTCATTCTGTCAGTCACTCAGTCTATCTTCTTAATCAGTCAGTTATTCACTCACTCACTCACTCATTCACCTTTCGTAGACACCCACTGAGAATCAAACCCACATCTACTGCTACATAGACACCTTTGCTAACCAGTACACCACTACACCAGAAAACCTTAGCACTTCAGCATTATCCATTATAGTTATTCCTCATCTATTTGTAGACTGATGAACCAAGAAGAACCAGACAGAGGCGTGTTTCTGGGTAAGACAGAGAGACTTGAGTACGGATCATGTTTTGTAAAGCTGAGAGGCAGGAGAAGGGAGGTGATTGGAAAGGAAGGGAGACAAGGAAAGGTACTTGTCGGGAAATGGATGTTTGTAAAATTATAAAGACGAGAGGATGAGTGTTTGAATTTAAAGAAGGTAGAGAAAAGAACTGATTAAGTGGAAAATGCTAATAGAGAAGTAGGGAAAGGATGATGACTGTTTGGGTAAAAGGAAGGTAGTGAGAGGAACTGATGAAATGGGAAATGATGATGGTTGGAGAGGTAGAAAGATGAGAGAATGAGGACTTGGATGCAATGAAGGAAGAGAGAGGAACTGATTAAATAGGAGATCGTAATAGTTAGAGAGGCAGGTAGAAGATGATGAGTGCTTGGATAAAAGGATGGTAGAAAGAGGAACTGATGAATTAATTGTGGGAAACACGTGACTAGTGGCTGGATAGAGAGCACGAGAGTATCCAGCGAAGGTACTCAGTGTTGCAGGGTACAAATGAACACATGACGAGAATTAGAACACATGAACACACTTAAAACACACAAAGCAAGTAAAGACAACGCAGTAGAGGACACAATAACAACCTTGCGTGGAATATAGAAAACAACAAATTTACGTAGAAACAAAACCAAGCAAGTACAAAATAAGAAGTCAGGGAAATAAGGAGAGAGAATTCAAGAAGGCGAATGTTTTGGAGTAGAGAAAAAAAAAATAGGAAAGTAAAGACACTATAATAAAGAACAGCAACTTTACACACAAACAAAACAAAACCAGTACAAAAAAAAAAAAGAGAATACCAGGGAAATAGGGAGAGGGAGAGGGGATTCAAGAAAGCGATGTTCTGGAGAGAGAGGACGAGAAGGGAGAAGAGAGGGAGAGGGGTGAGGGAGGGACTATGATGGGTAAAGAATAATATCTCCGGCAGCTGGAGTTTCATATGGCGGGAGTAAGATAAATGGAGGACTTTGCTTCAGCCGGCAGCAAATTGGTTTATCCCTGCGTCAGTCTGAGGAAGGAAAAGAAAAGGAAAACACACAGGAGGAGGAGGAGGAGAGGAAAGAAGATGGCTGAAGGAGGAGATGGAGGAATAAGATGAGAAAGAAAAGGAGGAGGAGGAGGAGAAAAAAGGAGGAAGAAGGAAGAAAACGCCAGCAGAAGGAGAAAAGGAAGAGATGGAGGAATAAGAGGAAAAAGAGTAGGAAAGCACATAATAAGAGGAGGAGGAGGAGGAGGAGGAGAGGAAAGAGGATGCCAGCAGGAGGAGGGGAAGAAGAAGATGGAAGAATAAGGTGAGAAAAAAAGAAGAAAATGAGAAGGAGGATGAGAAAGAAGAGATGAAAGAGTAAGAGGATAGAGAAAGGGAGGAGGAGGAGGAGGAATAAGAAAAAGGGCGTCAGCATTGGAGGAGAAGAAGGAGATGAAAGAATAAAAGGATACAGAAGAAAAGAAAGGAAGATGAAGGAAGACGCCAGCAGGAGGAAAAGGAAGAGATGGAGCAATAAGAGGAGGAAGAGGAAGAAGATGGAGAAGAAGGAGGAGGAAAACAAGTTGAAGAGCTAGAAAGAGAATAAGGACAAAGAAAAGATAGATGGAAGAAGAAACTGCTACAAAATAAAGAGAAGAAGAGAGACGTAGGAGGGAGAGGAGGAAAGAAGCAATCGTTAACTTACGGCATGCGAAAGAGGAGGAAGAAGAAGAGAAAAGAATAAGACTGTAATCATACCCAAAATCTACCCATTTCCTACGTATATCACACTAACATAACCATTACGTTGCTTGCCACCACCATTACCATCACCACCACCAGCACTACCCTAGCTTACAGTACCTTATATCTTAGTTGTTTTTCACCCTTGTATTCTTCCTCGACCATATACCATCCCACCACCACCACCACCACCACTACTGTACTGCAATAACCTCTCGCCACCAGCTCACCATCCTTCACCATTCCCGCCGACGATGCTCGCTATTCCTGTCACAGTCAGCCGCACTATAGCCCAGCCCGCCCAACGCATCGCCGCCCTTAACTCCCGCACACCCACGCCCCCGCGCCTCGCCAAGCCACGCCACCCACACTACAGTACCCATAAGTAATTCTGCCTGACATTAGCCGCTCTCTCTCACCGCATTCACAATTGTAGCCTTGCACTTCATGGATTCTCATTGTTTCCTTCCTCCTCTCCTCCTCCTCCTCCTCCTCTTCTTCCTCTTCCTCTATCTCGTAGTTGTCGTCTTCCTGTTCCTCCTCCTCCTCCATATCTTCCTTCCTACAGCGTCTTCTCCTGGTGTGTTCCTCTCTTCCAGCCTACAGCGTCTCTTCTTCTGCCTCCTCCTCCTTCTCCTCCACGTCCTTCAGCTGGTGGGGACTCTAAGTGGTCTCTCATCTCCATTATATCTCCGGGCCAGTCTCGCATATACATCCTCCTCCTCTTCCTCCTCCTCCTCCTCCTCCTCCTCCTCCTCCTCCTCCTCCTCCTCCAGAACGGGATATGCCCCAGCGGGATGTATTAAACCGCCCCCGGAGTGTCCTGCTTAATTTCTACGCCGAATGTTCTGTGGAGTCGAAACAGTGTTGATCTTATGCCAGGAGCGTGGGTCTGCTGGGTACGAGAGAGAGAGAGAGAGAGAGAGAGAGAGAGAGAGAGAGAGAGAGAGAGAGAGAGAGAGAGAGAGAGAGAGAGAGAGAGAGAGAGAGGCAGTCTATGTGTCTATCCTTCAATTAGTTCACTTAGACGAAGACATAAATGACTGACTGATTGACTGACTGACCGACTGACTACCTGCGTGACTAGCTGACTGACTAATTGGCTCCCTAATAAATCAAGCTGTGCACGTGTTTCCTCTAAGTCAAAGTTAAGTCCCTCGGCGCCGAGAAGCTTGACCGGCGCTCGGCTGCAAGTTGTGGCTCTCGCGGGAACTTGTGCGGCTGAGCAAACAGGTGCGGGGCGAGGCGCGTGTCTGGAATTAGCTTGCCCAACATTTCCTTGCGGCGAAAGTCCACACTGCTATACGCTCCACCTGCTTCTTTGCCTCTTTATCCCTTAAACTAGCAAATCATGTTTATCTTTCTCATTACCTCTATTGATGAATAAGAAATAAGCATGGGAAGGTGAAGAAAGACATTAACCCTTCATGTGGCACTCCATGTATCTTAGGAATATTAGATGAAAATTTGCCTTTTTTATAAGACAATCTGTTAATCTCCTTACTTCTCTATTAATGAATAAGAAAAAAAAAAAACAACGGAAGCTGAAAAAAGTCCATTAGTCGTATACGTGGCACTCCATATATCTTAGGAATATTAGATGAAGATTTTACTTATTTTTTTTTTAATAATACAATCTATTAATCTCTTTGCTTCTCGACTGATGAACAGTAACACAGGAAAGCAAGGGGAGCTGCAAGAAGCCATCAGCTCCACACGTGGCAGTTCCTGTATGTTAGAAATGTTTGTCTCTTTTTGATAATGGTACGTGTTATTCCTGTATCCTTTTAACTAGAAAATAATGCTTTTTTTTTTTCCTCCCGCTATTGATGAATAAAAACACAAGAAAGAAAAGGAAGCTGCAAGAAGCCATCAGACCTACACGTGGCAGTACTTGTAGAAATGTTAGATGAAACTTTGTCCTTTGAATAACCTACAAATCTTTTTTTTTTCACTCTGTTGATGAATAAGAAAATAAAAATCAAGGGAAGCAGCAAGAATACATCAGATTACACGTGTCATTCTCTGTAAGTCAGGAATCTTAAATGAAGATATGACATTTGAATAAGGCAATATATCACTCTTATCCTTTTTACTGGCAAATCATGTCTTTTTTTTTTTTCTCTCTCTCTATTAATGAATATTAGCTAATTAATTTGATAGGAATGTTGAACCAAGTCTTGTCTCGCTGAGTAGAGTAATTAGTGTTACTGGAAGGTGCATGAATTGGGATCCTTAATCTTTTTTTTTTTTTTGCTTGACTCTTTGCTGTAGTCGACCTTTGTTACCATTTAGAGCAGTGTAAAAAATGTATGCTTGGTCGCAATGAAAATCAAATGAGAAAATATAAGGTCAATTTTGTCTCTTTTGAGCAATAAGACTGATTAAGAGACTGTATTACTAAATATAAACGTCTGGAAAGTTATAGGTGAGCAGCATAAAAAAAATTGTATGGGAATAAAAAAAAATGATGAAGTAACATGACGTAAGTTTAGACTATAATTCCGGAAGACAACCAGACACAAATGTAATCATGGTACAGTTTAAGGTTTCTAATGACTGTATTAGTATTTCCTTACAGTACAATCGTTTAGTGTTACTGAAGTTAAAGTTTTATATTTTCATTCATTCTTATATTCATTTTTTTTTTCTGCGTAAGACAAATAAACACAAGAGGAGACGTGGA
>NC_087168.1:15894649-15924649 GCF_035594125.1 Scylla paramamosain
ATTTTAGATTTAATTTAGTAGAAGTCTCTCGTAGTATAATCAGTCTCTATAGCCTAGGAGAGACAGAATTAGTTTTCTGTTCTCTTGTTTTGCGTGCCTATAAAAACGTTACGGTGTTCTGAAGATTATTTTTTTTAACAGTATAGGTGTTAAGGGGAGAAACATTAAGGGGAAAAAATATCCTCTCCTCCACGTATTGTTTGTAATAAATGCAATAACGATCATTTATGTTGAAGTCATTATCAAAATTATAAATACAAAGGGTTTTTTATGCTTTGAATACACTCAACTCAAGAGGAAAAGAGAATTGTATATATATATATATATATATTTTTTTTTAGATTTTTATTTTATTTTCATTTATTTATTTATTTATCTATTATTATTATTATTATTTTTTGTGAGCGCCACGCAACAAAAGTCTATTACTGTTAATGAGAGCAGAAAATAAATGTTTGCTATATTTTACTGTCGCTTTTCTCTCATTTATTGTTTTTATTTATTTATTTTTTTGCGGGAGGAGGAAGAAAAAAGATACCATCAAAGAGGAGGAAGAGGAGGAGGAGAGGAACCAAAGAGGAGGAAGAGGAGGAGGAGGAACAAAGTAAGTAACATTAATTTTTTTTTTCTATATATCTATTAAATGGAGATGTACATATATTCTAGGTTCTTCGTCATTATCATCATCATCATCTTTTATCCATCTCTCTCTCTGGTTAATTACTTCTATAACGAATATATTTAGTATGTTCATGGTATTCATTTCTTTAATTATCATCTTTCATCGCCTTCTTATTCCCCATCTCTTCCCTTATTTTATGTACATTTTCCTTTAATTCCTTTTCGTTTAATTCTCTTTTCTTTTTTTATCCGTATCTCCCTTGCTTCCCTCATTTCTGTTTCTTCATCCCTTCCTTTCCTTCTTGCTTTCTACAGACCCTCGTTTCTTTCTTCCTTTATCTCTTAATTTCTCATTTCCTTCTCGCCTTTCTTGCCTTTCCGTCTTAGTTCTCTCCACTCTTTCCTTCTTCATTTCACCTCATCTTCTTTCCCTCCATCCTTCCTACCTCCCTTCCTTCCATCCTTCCCTAACTCTTTCCTTTCATTTCTACTGCTCCTCCATCCTCCTCCTCCTCCATCCTCCTCCTCCTCCTCCTCCTCCTCCTCCTCCTCCTCCTCCTCCTCCTCCTCCTCCTCCTCCTCGCAGGATCACTTGAAGCCTTAATAACGGACACGTAAATCTTGAGATGATATCATAAGACCGAATGAACCACACACACACACACACACACACACACACACACGGTGGATATTTTTCATTACTTGCTTGTATGATAAGTTAAAAATAATAATGAAACAAAAAGCACATAGTACATAGAAAGTATAAAAATAAATACATAAAAACAATATGTAAATAGATGATGATGATAATAATAATAGTAGTTGTATTATTATTATTATTATTATTATTATTATTATTATTATTATTGGTAGTAGTAGTAGTAGTAGTAGTAGTAGTAGTAGTAGTAGTAGAGTAGTAGTAGTAATAGCAGCAGTTGTAGTTGTAGTGGGAGTAGTAGTAGTAGTAGTAGTAGTGAGTAGTTGTAGTAGTTTAGTAGTAGTAATGATGATAATAATCATAATAATAATCATAATAATAATAATAATAATAATAATAATGATAATAATAATAATAATAAAATGATAACAACAACAACAACAACAACAATAACAATACTACTGTTGCTGCTGCTGCAATAATAATAATAATAATAATAATAATAATAATAATAATAATAATAATAATAATAATAACAACAGCAAAAACAACAACAAAAACAAAAACAACAACAACAACAACACCAAACCGTAAACATAACCACCCACAAATGAAAAAAAAAAAAGGACACATGAATCAAAGCAAAGCAACCATGAAACCCCAAAGATAAAGAACCCGAGGCTGCGGAGACACAAACGTGAGGGCGGGGAGGCAGAGACATATCCCGTGAATGCGTTAAGGCAATAGGAAGTAATGGACGGTGACACGTAAACAGAAACACAAACAAGGAGGATGAAATAGGGAGTGAGAGGCGCAGTGTCCAAGTAACAGAGTCCACCAGTTTATCACACTCCCACAGACACACACACGCCATTTGTCAAGCAAGCACGGAGCCTCCCGCCACCCCGTTCGCTCTCTCTCTCTCTCTCTCTCTCTCTCTCTCTCTCATCTCTCTCTCTCCCTCTCTCTCTCTCTCTCTCTCTGTCCATGTATTTATCTGTTTATCTCTCTCTCTATCTGTCTGTCTGTCTGTCTGTCTGTCTGTCTTTGTATCTGTCTATCTGTCTATCCATCCATCTACCTGTCTATCTATCTATCTATCAATCTGTATATCTATCTATCTATCTATCTATTTATCTATCTATCTATCTATTTATCTATCTATCTATCTATCTATCTATCCATCCATCTATCAATCTTACTGATTAACTAGCTAACCAGTCTATCTATTCACCTACGTATTTACCTACTTACCTACCTACTTATCTTTCTATACTGTATATCTGTATCTATCTTTACCTCGATGTAGATTAAGAATTTAGGAAGGCAGAGAAGGAAGTAAAATTTGGCTGGCAACAATTACAGCAAAGAAAGCATCGTCTCTCATACGTTGCCTTGATATGTGCATCTACCAGCCTGCAATTGACTGGTTTATTGCAGAACAATGATTAATGAGAAATGCAAGGGATGGGGAATGTCTCTTGCACGCCTTCAATTTAACAAAGCTCCCCTCCACATCTAGTTCACTTCCTTCTCCTCCTCCTACGTTTTCTTTCTCGTCCCAAACGTATTAGAATAATGTTGTACGTGTATTTTTTTTTTTTTGTTTTCTGTTTCCGTGTTGACACTGAGAAGCTTAACAAAAGTAATTGAATAACGGGAAGTGTTTTAACGCTTTTCTATTTTCAACACTTTCTAGAATTCTTTTTTTTTTTTATCATTTTTTTTTTCAGCCTCTTTCCGGTTCGAGTAAGAGTTTAGTGTGTAAGAACTGAAGTGTTTTAATTTATTCATTTTTTTTTTTTTTAGTCTTGCTTGTAACGTGTTGCCAGAATGTACTTTAGTTTTTTTTTTCTTTTTTGTCAGTACGTACTAGCTTGATGTTCACCTGTCCCTTATGAATAGATTGTTTTTCTACCCATTGTGCTTCCTCTGCGTCTTTTATCTTGATATAATGATACAGGCACAATGTTTTTAGAACGTCCCTTCTTTACGTACTAACTTGTTGTCCACGTGTCCCTTACAAACTACGTCTCTGTCCATTGCTGCTTCTGTGTTCCTTGTATCTTAATGGAATGGTTTAGAAACAACAATTTTGGAAAGGAGTGAAAATATACGAACGTGAAATACGGTTTACTGATTGAAAGTAATACACAAAAATACAATGAGTCTATAGAAAAGTAAAAAGAATGTAGGAAACTGAAAAAAAAGATGAACTAATTAAGGATAACAGTCAGGTGCAACATTAAAAAAAGAAAGGTATTAAAATAAAATAAAAGGTTAAGGACAAAATAGTGTAAGTAAAGAATAGAATAGCGTTTACTTATTAAGAGTAACACAATAACACAGCGGGTGGCAGTTGGAGTAGAAAAAAAAAAGTAAATTAGTTTCCAGTGATCAAGGTAATACAATAGATTAAGTGAATGAATTGAATACTGGGAATAATGAACGCCCTCATTCTTTTAGCAAACAATGGAGGGACTTCTTGTTGGTATAAAGAGAATGGGTTATACAAATAGATGATAATACATAGTTATATATTACGAGGCATAAAATAAATATCCCTGTAACTACGACTAATACTTTCTTTCATTGCAAATAAGTTCTTAATTTATTCTAACTGCTAAGTAAACGTAAATTGCTATGTGCTTATATGTAAGAAAAACACAATATTGATCTTTATGAAAATCATCTCTCCTTCTCTGCACTTCCACAATAATTTGCTTTAATAGTGTGTCTAACTTGAACTGATATTGATACTTTCATTGCAAGTAAGTATATTTTCATTTATTTTAACCTCACAATAAACGCAAACTGCATTTGTGATTATATAGGCAAATAGACACAATACCTATCTTATGAAAACTTCTGCACACACACACACACACACACACACACACACACACACAATTTATCCGTTATCAAACTCCTTTCCTCTTCTGCATCGACCCAATAATTTTTTCCCCTGTGCCGGAAGTGTTAACAAGTGACGCCAGCGAACCAGTGAAAAGATTAACAACAACAGAACAGAGGACAAGGAAACATAAATAATTGCTTCAAATGCCGCGAAACTGAACACGCTGCGAATTATATGATGGAGAAATACGTAGGCTTAGCGCATGTCACGTAATGTGTTAAATTGGCGATTAATGTAACAGTTTGAGTGACAGAAGGAAATCTCCGGGATGGGACAATAGCAAGGCGACCTGGAATTTGCGAACAGCAGACTGAGGTGCGGTGGGAAACCTGGAAATGTATTGTGTGCTGTCCTGGAAGAGTAAAGTCCGCTGGTGATGATGGTGGTAATGGTGGTGGTGATGGTGGTGGTGGTGTGAATGGTGGTGGCTGAATTTAAGTGAATATATGTAGTTTTGGTGGTAAGGAAGTGAGAGAGAGAGAGAGAGAGAGAGAGAGAGAGAGAGAGAGAGAGAGAGAGAGAGAGAGAGAGAGAGAGAGAGAGAGAGAGAAATACAAACTTTGTCACCACAGTATTTGCAATTGGTTTCGTTTCTTCCTCCTCCTCCTCCTCCTCCTCCTTCATTCACTAGGGACCCGAACATGATATAAACTTAAGAAACACACACACACACACACACACACACACACACACACACACACACACACACACACACATACACACACGAGCGCACGCACGCACGATCACCACTTCCTTGCTTGTGTTTCCATAAGAAGAAAAAGAAGATGTAGAAGAAGAAAAAAAAGAATTAAATACTAATCACAGTCGCACGAAAAGCAAAAAAAAAAAAAAAAACTCCCACTGTAATAAACGAAAAGTAAAAAAAATAAAATAAATAAATAACATAAGCAAGACCGAAGAACCCACCTGACGGAGAAACCATACACGAAACAGGCGACGCTGAAGGAGGTAAGAGAACTCCCACTACTGAGATATGAAGGCGTGTTAGTGACGTGAGGGGCGTGGAGGGGTCGTGAAGGGCGTGAGGGGCGTGTGGTCAAGATATATAGTGAGGTTGGTTGCCAGGGACACACTGCTACTGAAGACATCATCTCCACTATCCAGGGAGGAGAGGCTTAGGGAAATAAACACACACAGATATTTTTCTTATTTATCAGATAATCTTTTTATTTATTTATTTATTTATTTTTAAATTTCAGTGGGATTTGAATGCTAGCGTCCAATACTCAATGTTCCCTAGACCTTCACTTTAACACACACACACACACACACACCACACACACACACACACACATGCAGCATCTGTAATACCCGAAGGTCTGTTTGTATTTGGAATCACACGTAACCCTCTTCCTCTCTTCGATGGTGCGCCAGATTGAGGGATGGAACACTCTCTCCAAGCTTTTACACACCTTTATAATCGGATCTGACTTTCCTTTTCAGAGTTCATAAAAGATTGGAAACAAAATCCTCCCCCTTTTTTTTCTTTTTATCCATTAAGGAAAAAATCTCGCTCCAAACATTTCGAGAGTTCATACCCTTGATTTTATATGTATATATATATATATATATATATAATATATATATATAATATATATATATATATATTATATATATATATATATATAAATATATATATATATATATATATATATATATATATATATTTATTCTCAAGCTTCCCGTGTGCATATCTTTTCCGTCCCGATGTGTGTGGCAATGACTTAGAGCGTGTAGTGTTAGTGTGGTGAATGCTTAGATCGCTTGTTTCCTTCTCTATCACTTTCATGTATGTGTCAGTATAAAAAAAAACAAAAAAACACGAATTACTGCACATTTCTATTCAGGAAATGAAGCAATACCGTAGTGAATATGACGTATCATACTCTTGTATAACGCATAACGTTCACTATTCTCTACGTATTTGTCAGTAAAAGTAAAACATGAATTACTACGTGTTTATATCCAGGAGGTGTTGTAATGTGACCCTTACCAGGTACTATTATACATATATATAAAGTTAGTACTTCTATAGAGTACTTCTGTAGAGTCCGAGTGGATTGTATTAACTCAGAGCATAATGAAGGATCCCAGAGCATTAGCGATTTGAATATTTTGAATTTACTTTTAGACATGCGCTTCAAGACAGAGAGAGAGAGAGAGAGAGAGAGAGAGAGAGAGAGAGAGAGAGAGAGAGAGAGAGAGAGAGAGAGAGAGAGAGAGAGAGAGAGAGAGTACAGAGTGCAGTAAGATAATCCGTTAGTGATGGTAATGGTGATATTGATGGTGGAGATGATACCAGTGATGGTGGCGGTAAAGGTGACGGCAATGGTGGTGGTGGTGGTGGTGGTGGTGTAAATGGTGACAGAATAGAATGTACGCATATAGTTTTGGTAGAGAGAGAGAGAGAGAGAGAGAGAGAGAGAGAGAGAGAGAGAGAGAGAGAGAGAGAGAGAGAGAGAGAGAGAGAGACCTGCCAACCATGAGACCCACCCCTTTCATCCATATCCTACCCCGACCCAAGCCAACGTCTCTTCATCATTTTCCGCACTGCATACAAACTGGCGCCGTCCAATTTTCCTGACGGAGCCCCTGGAGAAGGAACTTGCTCGCTCAGCCACAAACTTGGGCGTGATGCAACCCGCTGATATCAGTGCGCCCGCGAGATTACCTGCCACGGGTGGAGGCTCAAGGGAAGGCAAGGGAAGAAGGGGAGAGGGGTGCCGTGAGTGAGAGTAGAGAGGAGCTGGAAACTGAGAGGAGGAGAAATGAGTGAAGGTTGCTGTTTGAGGGGAGACAGGGAGGGCGGGTAGGAGTGGACGAGTGGAGAGGAAGAGGAGGTGGTGAGAGGTGGGCAGAAATGTAAGAGTGGAAAGGGATAACGATGAGAGAAGGGGCGTGTTTGTAAGGTGGAGGACGAGGAGGAGGGGGAGGAGAAGGAGGAGGAGGAGGAGGAGGAGGAGGTGAAGGGGGAGGAGGAGGAGGTGAAGGGGGAGGAGGTCATTGTTAGTACCGAGAGAGGGTAAAGGTAACCAAGAATGAGAGGAGGGGAGAGTATGAGTGCGTGAGAGAGAGAGAGAGAGAGAGAGAGAGAGAGAGAGAGAGAGAGAGAGAGAGAGAGAGAGAGAGAGAGAGAGAGAGAGAGAGAAGTGGAAGTGGAGGGGTGTGGCAGCAATGAGAGGTAAAAAAAAAATGTAATAGAGAGGCGAAAGAGGAGTGTGTGGAAGGGAGGCTGGCGGGCATGGCAGCAGTAACGGAGGAGTATTGCACTGTGGTGTGGGCACTGGAACATTTTGCGCGGAACGGGGGGAAACTCGTGTAAACATGCGGCCTGGGTATGCGTTTGTTATGGACCAGACTTGCGTGGCTTGTCTAATATTTCCGGAGATTTAAAAAGCGTAAAGGAAGGCTTGAATTGGTTATGTCGACTGGTTGTCTTCGTATTAAAGGTTTCAGCGGATTTATATTATTAAGATAGTGCGAAATAAGGCTGAAAAAGTAAATAAAAGTCGCATTATGTACTAAATGAAAGAATCGTATGGTTAAGTTGTTAGGGTTATTTCTGACTCCTACAAAACTTAAACACATTACCTTTCGTACGTGTCTCCGTCGGCCTTCCACTCTCACTGCCCCGCCAGCACGCCCATCACAACTTTCTTTCTTGTCCTCCATCACAGCAACACGGCGACCTACTACCACCACCACCTGTATGAAACCTCGGTGACACTTGCTTCCACCCTCCTTGTCCCTGCTGTTTCCCCATCACCCGCTGTTCCCTCCTCTGCACCTCCCCCAGTAACGCAGCGTCTCACCACCACCACCACCACCACGACCACTACCTATACTAAAACTCCTTTGTAACAGTTTTATATTCTTATTTGTGCTTTATTTATTGCATGCTACTATTATGTTGAAGGTCACTAAGTAATATAAATCAGTTTCCCCTTCCATGACATAGAAAATTCAGTTAGACGCAGCAAGGAAGGTAAAAGAAACAGGCTCAACCATCAAATTACTTGTTACTTCTTTCCTCCAATCACATTCGTCCCAGTACTGACGTCACTCATCTGACCAATAGCAGCGCACCTCCATTTTCTTTCCGTACTGTGGCGGAAACAGCTACGTGACCCTCAGAACTCCTCGGCGCGGCGCAAAGAGTGGTGGTAGTTGTGTGATAGTGTGAATCTCCATGTTGTGTCTGATGGAAGGTGCTCGTGTGGCGCCCCGCTCTCCTGTGGCTGAGGTTAGTTGTGGTATGACTGGTGGCTTTGGAAGTGGAAGATTTGATGGGGTTAAGTAAGGATTATGGTGGTGGTGGAGGTGGTGGTGGTGGTGGTGGAGTGTTGGTCGTGTGTGGTGGAAGGGGCTGATAGAGGATCTTTTTGTGTGTGTGTGTGTGTGAGTTATTGTGTGTAATATGTTTTTGGGATTATTACTGAATTGCTTGTTATGGTCATTAATTTGTGCAAGTGCTGGGTTTGGGTTGGGAGGGTGGTGTAGCCGTGTTTGCATGGATGTTCTTATTATTACACTGAAAAAACAATGCCTATAGACAAAACAGTGATAAAAAATGTTTAATTCTTTAATAGCAAGTTCCAAATCTATTCCACTTCCGCCATTTCACCGCTGCTCCCCTCCATCATCACCTCCCTCCCACTCCTCCTTCCATTGTTCGCTACTTCACCCATTACTCTGCTGGTTAAGGAATGAATGTGGAAATACTATTAACTGTGACGCGTATGTTATAACCGAATGTTTTATATATAAGTTTATGGAAAACTGAAAGAAAACGATTTTTGCAACCCGGCTTCTTACCTCCCCTTTCCCCACGCCCTCCGATCACTCCCCAGTTCCTCCTGCGCCGCTTCATCCCTCCCTAAACCCCCTCTCGTCATCCTACGTCACACTCCTCCTCCCATCACTCCGTTTTCTGTCCTGCCATTGTTCTGTTTTCTCCTGCCATGGCCCCGTTTTCTGTTCGCCTCGGTTCCACGCCTTCGGTACTCTCACCAGGTCCTTCCTCTAGTTCTTTCCTTCTACATATAGATAGATAAAGATGCATAAATAGTTATAGCTTATTGGTCTAGAGCAATTTACATACATAATCAAAAACTTAAGTAATCATGAAAAAAAGGCAACGCGCGTACACACACACACACACACACACACACACACACAACAACAACAACAACTTGCCACCGCCACAGTCACCGCCGTCCCCTACCTCCCCCGACTCCCACCACTCCCCTCATCTCTCCATCCCCCGTCACTGTCCCCCTCCCTCCCCCAACAGGTGTCCCCGCGGAGGATGGATGAGGCAGGTGGATCAGGTGTTAATGTTCCCACGGCGTGTGATGAACGAACGAATGAGGCAGAGAGAGAGAGAGAGAGAGAGAAAGAGAGAGAGAGAGAGAGAGAGAGAGAGAGAGAGAGAGAGAGAGAGAGAGAGAGAGAGAGAGAGAGAGAGAGAGAGAGAGAGAGCTAATAAATCGTGTACGTACATAAGTGCTGTATCCATCATTGTCATTATTTTCCTCTTCCTCCTCCTCCTACTACTACTACTACTACTACTACTACTACTACTACTACTACTACTACTACTACTACTACCACTACTACTGCCATTATTAATACTAGTACCACTATTACTACTACTTGTACCACCATTTCTACTGCTGCTGCTGCTTCTACTACTACTACTACTACTATTACTACTACTACTACTACTACTACTACTACTACTACTACTACTACTACTACTACTACTACTATCACCGCCACCACCATTAACTCTTAACCTCAAGGCAATACTCGCATCGCACGCCTAACGATCCAGCGAGACATGAACGAGTATTGCAAACCTACGCCCGTTTTCAAATAGATATCTTCGATTATTATTGTTTTTCTGACTTTGAATAACCTGTTAGCAAAATTTCCAGCCCTTGCTTATGCATTTATTTTCTAGCCAACATTTTATCTGACGTTGTATGATATTTTCTTTTTTTTTCCTTTTTTTTTTTGTTGTAAGTGTTCAATTCATTTACATACTTTAATTTTAGTTTTGTTTTTTATTGTTTTTATTACAAATTTTTGAAATGTATTTTTGTTTTCATTTTCCTGCTCTGGGGTAACAGCTTTTTTCTTTTTTTCTTTCTTTCTTTTATCGCATCCTTTACCACAGGCGTCATTCACTCAAACTCTTATTGTAGGTTTGACGTTTAAACATTTAAGTTAATGCTTACTTGCACCATTTTCCTTGTTCCATTTTAAACATTTTGGTTCTTGTTCGAAGATTCCCTCTTTTTCACGTATGATAAAACATATGCAGGTCATTTTTTTTTTTTTTTTTAATATATATCAGTTTGTTCACTATTCCATATTCATTCATTCGTAAAATAGTTTCTCTTGCATGTGTAATAGAGCATACCATCCCTTTGTATCCATTGTTCACGTTTATCTTCACATAAAAAAACTTTTCTTACTTTTTATTTTAACTTCTTTAATTTCCCGTCCTTTTGTTCTTATTCTAATGATTCACGGCTTTCCTTCCCTCTCCTTTCAGTGTGCTCGGTAAGAATGATACGTAACTCAACACCTTCACTTTCATGAGATTCACACGTCATGTTTTACTCCCCACCCCCCTTTTTTTTTTTTTTTTTAGCATTTAACTTGCCACGCTGAGAAACACGTTCAAAATTCTTACCTAACCTTATTCTCTCCCTTCTCCCTTATTTTAATCCTCATTTGTCTTGCCCCTCTTTTCTTTTTCTCTCCTCTCCTCCTACAATGTTAATATGTTCAAAGATCTTACCTAAACTTATTGCAAACACGTTCAAAATTCTTACTTAAGCACCTTATTCTCTCCATCCTTCCTTATATTCACTCTCATAATCTTTGTCTTACCCCTCTTCTTTTTCTCTTCTATTGTACAATGTTATGTTAAAAATGTAGTTCTTAACTGTCTTCTTCTTTCATTCGCTATTTTCTTCTTCGCAATGATGAAAATAAGTAAACAGTCAACCGTTTTCTCACTCTCTTCTTTCTTCGTTTTTTTTTTTTTTTTGCCGTCTTCTTTTACATACGAAATTTTCCTACGGTCTTCCTTCCTTCGGTGTTCTTTCTCTATTTCTTTTCTCCGGTTTTTAGCGCCTTTTCTTACTTACCTCGTTCATTTTCCTACACTCCTTCCTTCCTTCTAGTTTTCTTCCTCCTAGTCTTTCATTCTCTTACACTCTCCCTCCTTTTTATTTCCTCATTTTTTTTCTTTTATTTCTTATTTTCACGTCTTCACTGATCTCTCATTTTTTTTTCAAAGCTTTTCATTCTTCTGTGTCTTCATTTTCTTTCTTTCTCTTCTTAGTGTCTTACCTCTTTCATTTTCCTACACTCTTCCTTTCTTTTATTTTTTTCTTCCACCTCCTCTTTCACTTTTCTACACTCTTCCTTCGTTTTTATTTCTTTGACTCCTCTTCCTCCGTGGGTTTTCCTTGTGCTTTACGTTCGTGTTTTCTCGCCGCACCTCGCACAGGACATGACGGAGCCACTTTCTAGAAGTCTTGTTCCTCTCCCTCTTGGTTCCCCTCCCTTCCCTTCCTCTCCTCTCCCCAAGTTTTATTCGTCTATCCTATCCACCTTCCTTCCTTCCTTCCCTCCTTCCTGTCTTTCTTTCCTGTCTTTTGTCATTCCTTCCTTCGTTCCTTGCGGTTTCTATAAATCTTTTTTTTATTCCTTCCTTCCTCCTCCTCCTCCTCCTCCTCCTCCTCCTCCTCCTCCTCCTCTATAACGACACAAATTTACACTTTAAACATTCTCTCTCTCTCTCCTCTCTCTCTCTCTCTCTCTCTCTCTCTGCTCTCTCTCTCTCTCTCTCTCTCTCTCTCTCTCATCTCTCTCTCCTCTCTCTCTCTCTCTCTCTCTCTCTCTCTCCTTTTTATGCTGGAGTGTCTTTTTTTTCCCTCTCCCTCTATAGCTTCCCTTTCGCTGTTTTTTTTTTCCCCCTCTTTTTTTTGGTTTGTGTTTACGTATATTCTTTCTGGATTGTAGTGGAATGGAGGGGAGAGGACGTGTGTGTGTGTGTGTGTGTGTGTGTGTGTATATGTATGTTTGTGCGCACGTTGTTGTTGCTGGCGCCGTCATGTCTGAAGCGGATTTCTAAACTAAGCTTCCTTTCTTCCCTGATTCTTTTTATTGGTACAGAAGGTGCTTGTTAGTGTGTGTGTGTGTGTGTGTGTGTGTGTGTGTTAATCTATCCTCCTACGTAGTTTCTCTTCCATTCAGGTTTAAAAAGACGATTTCTTTGTTTTTTCTCTATTTTGTTTTTGTCTTGATTACTTGCATAATCACCATTAATCATCAGGCACGTACTATTTTTTCTACTACTGCAATTTTTTTTTTTATGATCTGGAACACTGAGATAAGTCATGAAATATAAATCTAATACATATTTTCTACCGCGCGGCACCTTTTTTTTGTTATTGTTTTTAGTGTAAGAGATAGAACATACAAAATTTTTTAATATACTCTACTATTATGGCACTTCTTGGTACTAACTAACCATCTTTAAGAGCACCATATAAAACCAAACCATGTCATATACTCCTTACTATGTACTTTTGACATTTCACTATCAACACAATACACCAAGGCTTTTTACTGCTGTGGTCGTTCCTCGTAGACTTTTAAAGCACTGTGAAAAAGAGAATAAGAAAATAAAAAGTTACTGTAATCTTTTTGGAATACACAATTATTTAAGACTAATTACATAACGATTACATAAAGATACAGGAAAAATTATCTAGAGGTGAAACAAGATATAATAAAAAGTTGTTTTAGTCTCTTTATGGTAAACAATTACTGAAGACACTGGTACAAAAAAGATACCTAAAAATTACAGGAAAGACTATCTAGCATTGTTAAAAAAAAAGTAAAGTAAAAAAAATATCACACTTTGTACAGCATCAATATCTATCATTACCAGTTATCCTCCTGCTCTTGTCCTCTTTTCATCTTGTTATCGGTGCTTTTGGCCTCTCTCCACCTCCCCATGTACTCCCCCTTGCCCTCTCCTTCCTCTCCTCCCTCATCCTTCCCCTCCAACCCTTCCATCCACCCTTTCCTCCTCTCCCATCCCTCTCCTTCTCCGCTTTATGTCTGTACTCCCCCAGCCTCCCTCTCTACCCTTCCTTCAGTCCCGTACTCCCCCTCCCCTGCCTTCTTCCATCGTCCCCCTTCCCTTCCCTCCCCTTCCCTCCTCTCTTCCCTCTTCCCGACTCTCGCTTAGGGAGCAAAATCAAACCCCCATGGATCGTTCCTCTCTGTCAACAGTAATCCAATTCTGCCTGAACAGGAAAATCCGGGATGATAGTCTCTCTCTCTCTCTCTCTCTCTCTCTCTCTCTCTCTCTCTCTCTCTCTCTCTCTCTCTCTCTCTCTCTCTCGTCAGGCCATTCCATTGCAGTGTTAGGTTTAATATTCATCTGTCATTCATTCAGTCTGTTTTTTTTAATGGCGATGTTGCTTTCCTAGAGGCAAACTGTATAATTTAAGTCGTTCAGTGCTTCACAATTTTTTCCTTATTTTTGCTCTCGTGTTCTCAATAGTTTTCTGGCCTTTTCTCCCTACGCATTTTTTTTTGTAAAGGCTTTCAACTTTTTAGGCATTTATTTTCATACGAGTCCCTTCAATAGTTCTGTACACTAGAAAACACAAAAATAACCTCTTATTTTCCCTTTATCTTCCGTGTGTCCATGCAAAGAATTTTCAGCAGTGCAGTGATAACAAAGGCTGAGCGTGGCAGTAAAAGGTGAAGGAAAGAACATCCGGGACTGTGTGTTCCTCATCCCTCTGCCTCTGCCCCTCTGTTCCTCTGTTCCCCCTCTCCTGAGATTAGCAAACAGCTCCAGTACAAAGCGCCGGGCGTGATAGGAGAAATGCTAACTTGTGTCAAAGCGAGTGATGTTACTTTTTCTTATTTTTTTTCCCGGAGTGCTGAGTCGTTTGATTTCGTTATGAACTCCTCTGCCAGAAGGATGAAAGAGAAGCAGCTGAAGATCGTAAAGTCGAGACTGCAAAGTGACCCCTTCATTATTCTCCTCGGCTCGTTTGATTTTTTTTTTTTTTTTTTTTTTTATTTTCTTTTTTAGGAAAGCACCTCGGTGAATAATTAAATGTTGTAGTCGATATCTTGAGATGTGTCTAGACTGTATGAAGGTACAAGATGTATGTTATAAGGACAGTTGGTGCTCGGTGCCTGGGTGATGCCTGGCAAGGTGATTGGTGTGGACTTCCAAGTAAAGATATAGATTTGTTTTCATTATTGTAATTTATTTATTTATTTATTTTTTGTTTACCTATTTATTTTCGTTGAAGGAGGGTAGCCAAGGAAGATTAAGCCGAGTAGATATAGGAAAGAATTAGTATTTTGTGGGATATAACAATACAAAGTTTGATCCACCCTGTCTATTGTTCTGAGGCTTCAATCCGTTGGGAGGAGCCTGGCACGTGACAAAAGTATGTTCAATATAGGAGTTAAAGGGAGAGTTCGAATTTTGAGTCTTGCCTCCTTCACGCTTTGTTCTGTGTGTAAGCTTCCTATATCCTTCCTCCTTCAACCAACACGAAAAAAAAAAGTGAATTGAAGGGCAAAGTTGAAGAGGATAGGCACGGATTACCACATTCCTTGCACATCTGTACCTTTTGTCCCTCCCTCGTGCTGTTCTCGATGCCAGACAAGCAGCAGGTGAACGAGCATACTGGGTAGCGATCCCTTTGTAAACACGTGCTGCGATACAAGTGTGTGTGTGTGTGTGTGTGTGTGTGTGTGTGTGTGTGTGCGTGCCAACTCTTCATGCACGTCCTAATGGGGATTCCACTTAATCTGTTATCGGATTGGATTCGTTTCAAGAGTGGAGGTAAATGGAGTCTTGTGACTATTGGAAATGTGTGTTGGCTGTTAAGCTGCAACACTGAGAAACAATTAGTGGAACGGTGATGTATTTCCTGAGGAGGCGAAGACGAAGGAGTAAGAGGAGGAGGAGGAGGAAGAAGAGTAGCAGGAGGAAGAGAAGAGGGATTAGGAGTAAGAGTAGTGGAAGGAAGAGGAAGGACAGGAGGGAAAACAAGAGGCAGGAGATGTGTCTGTGTCGCAGCTCCCTAGATTAGAGGAACCCTAAGACGAAGATCTCTGAAGGAGTGTATAATCCCTCCACGCCCCAATAATTGTGTGTCTGTCTTGTTTGTGTCTCGTCTTGTCTTGTATTGTTGTGTGTTGTCAGTTTATCATTGTGTCTGCCCCTGCAATTCTGTCTTACTGGCTTTATGTATTTGTGTATCATTCTCTCTCTCTCTCTCTCTCTCTCTCTCTCTCTCTCTCTCCTCTCTCTCTCTCTCTCTCTCTCTCTCTCTCTCTCTCTCTCTCTCTCGCTGCCTCAGTGTAAGATAAGCCTGACCTTTCCATATTTTCTACTGGTGATAATAGGAAACAGGTGAATACGTAAACGCGATACAGACGAGACCATTGCCTCTCTTTGTTCCTCACCTCGGCTCGTTACCTTGCCTGACTTCACATATACATATTAATCACCCTTATAATGAACGAGATTTGCAAATTGATAATAGGAATCTATTGATGACTTATTGTTATTTCATCCAATAGAATAAATCATGAAAGAGAAACATTATTTTTTTTTTCTATTTATGTATTGTTCGGTGTGTGTTTATTCAGCATTTTTAAGCAGTGAACAGGGCAGAATTTTGCACCGAACAAAAAACATGTTCGAATCATGTCAGAATCATGTCTGAATCACGTTGGTATGAATGTATAGTTGTTTGCAAAAATACGAGGATGATTGCTAATAAAACAGGCATGCATGCTCTCATTTTTATCCGCATTAATTAACAGCTATTGTAATTTGTTGCGAAACGAATTTATATCACTTGTGTCATCATACGAGCGTCCTGTGAACAGAGCAGCGTGACCTCCACAATGCATCGTTCTTGTGTCTCGCTTATCTATGTGACTGTTGCGGCTTGTCTTAACGCTGAGGAGAATCGACTAGTTTAGCGTATAATATTTGAAAGACGTCAATAACAGCAATAACATCGAGGAGTTTAAAGCTTTCAGTGCCTCTAGTTACATTTTTCCACTGTAAAATCATTTGGTGTGGCATTTTTTCCCCCCCACTCTTAATGGAACTGTCCAGTGCAAGAAAGCGTATAATTTGAAAGGTGTCATTAACTACTACTGCTGCTACTACTACTACTACTACTACTACTACTACTACTACTACTACTACTACTACTACTGCATTTCCACATCTCTTTTAACCTAACGGATTCTGAATACACGTTACGGGATCTTATTCAGCATTTTTCTACTTGGATCTCACAAAAAAAAGAATAAATCAATAGATAGATAAACGAAAAGTATAATTATCGAAATGAAAACCCAAATAGATATAGATAAATAGTAAACACTGCTACTGTTAACACTAATACTTGATCATCAACCTAGATATTACAGACACATACAAAAACTACTACTACTACTACTACTACTAACTAATCATCATCATCATCAACCTACATATCTCACACATCCCTGTCCCTGATGAGGCGAGGCAGGAGTGGGAGGTAGCTAGCAAGGCCGTCACCGCCCGAACCCTTCCAAGCCCGTCTGCCACAATTAAGGTAATGGACGTTCTTATTTCCAGCTCACTACTTGGTCCTTACGAGGCTCTCCGGGATCCACGACCTGGCTCGCTTGTAATCCGGCGGGAGTGTGGGAGGGAAAAAATGTGGCTTTCCTTGAATCGTCGCCTTGCCCGCTGATCTTGAGAAAGGGAGGGAGAAGCCGGGAGGAGAGAGAAAGGGAGAGAGGGAGAGGGGGTAAGAGGAGAGAGTATAGGAAGATCGGAAATAATAAAAGAGAGAGAGAGAGAGAGAGAGAGAGAGAGAGAGAGAGAGAGAGAGAGAGAGAGAGAGAGAGAGAGAGAGAGAGAGAGAGAGAGAGACCAGAAATCATAGGAAGACCAGAAATCCCAATATCAGAGAGAGAGAGAGAGAGAGAGAGAGAGAGAGAGAGAGAGAGAGAGAGAGAGAGAGAGAGCATAACCATAGTATTACAGGTAAAGGTGATACAGCTGTAAATTGTGTTAGGTAAGCGCTTTGGAGGCTGCTGTTATAGGCTGTTATCGCCTGTTATCGGCTGCCTGCAACTCAGAGATAAGGTTAATGTGCTTTTTTTTATCGCGTTAATTGCATCGCATTGTTGGGCTAAAGCTGCAGGTGTGTTCCGCAATTATCGCTACTGAGTATATTTGGCGCTGTCCACTTCGCTTTCCTCTCTTGTGACGCTCCCTGCTGGGCCTCGTGTGTCGCCGCTTGTCTGGAGTTCATAAAATTACTTAGAGTTGATCCTTTTGTCACTTTACAGGAATCGTTTATTTTCTTCTGAGTACATCACCTTCCTAGGAACAAAATGTGCTCTGTGGATTATTATTATTATTATTTTTGAGGTAGCCTTGCCTCCGACACGTGATCTATTCGTCAGAGAAAAGAAAAATAACTAAGCACATTTTTTTTTTTTACAACATTCTCTCATTTCCTCCAGAATACATCCTTTTTTTAGAGAAGAAATAAAAAAAATATAGCATCGTAAAAAAAAGACAGTACAATGTAATTTTAAAGCTTTCCTCCTTTCATCGACTAAACATAGGTAAAATATTAAATGTTTCTCTGTTGTAGCGTTTATGTACTGAACAATTTTAGCTTCGTTATGTAAACCTGCAAACACACAAAACGATATCCTGAGAACATTCTCCTCTTTCACACACAACACATCACCTTAGGGAAAATACACTGTTCACGTTTTCTTTCCTTCGTATTTTTCGTTAGGTTCTGGCCAAGATTGGGTTCGTGTTGTGTTTTATTGTGCATTCCGAGCCCTACCCTGTGAGGCTCGGAACACGGTGGCGTGGTGGACTGCAGCGCCTGGAGGAGGAGGAGGAGGAGGAGCTGAGCATCATGTCTACTCTTTGTGTGCCTGGACTGGTGGTGCCTCCTTAGTGTTGTGAAGCGATGAGGGATGTTTTACTGCATTTTCCGTGGCAGCGTAAAGTTTCCTGATTTTTGTTGGGAGAGGGAAGAAGAAAGATGGGGAGAGGGAGGGGAGGGGGAGGGGAGGGGTGAGGGGAAAACAGTGTTCATGTGATTGAGTACAAGCTGTTCGGTCTTAAAAGTCGACTAACTTGCTCCACTTCCGCTGTATTTTTAAGTTTCCCCTCATCATATTCTCTGAAATGGTGGGAACTAAGTAACGCAGCCTGATAATTGATTCCTGGCACATGAGACGACTTAAGATCAAGAGAAGACGCTCAACACAGTGGCAGTGATTGTGGTATGTTAATTAATGTTAATTTCAAGACACTTATTCTCCAGTTTGGCTAATATTTTTGGCTTTTCTCTTTGGAAACTGGCACCTTAGTACGCCTTTTTATTCCTTTTTTTTTCCTTCCCCTTTTTTTTTTCTTTTTTTTGTCCTAGGTCAGTGTCCCTCCTACATAAAAAGTCTATTGACCTCAACTTTTCCTCCTTCAAGTGATATATAAACCCAATTTTTTTCCCCGCCAGCGATCACCTCTCCCCTTCCCCGTTAGTGACCAGAATAAAACTTCCCCCAGTTCATGTCGTCCTCCCATTCTTGTCACTAGTGGCCGTGAAATTTGTTCCACCTCACCTTCACTTTTTCCTCCTCCTCTTGTCCCTGTGATCTGGCGCCTCTGTGGTACAATAGCTGGCTTGTGGTTTGTAGGTGGTGAGTTGGTACGGTCTGTTGAGTAATACAGTTGATCTTTGAGTTAGATTCTTGATAGTGGAAGTTTGTTAGTTTGTCGGTGTGAGAAGTAGCGGATAGAGAGAGTTTATCGGTTTGTCTGTGGGAGAAGTAGCGGTGCTCTTTTAACTCCAGTCAACCTTATATAATTTTGTTGTTTTGACGTAATAACTACAAATATTTATTAGTCATTCTTTGTTTTTGTAATTTTCGGCAGACACCTTGCAATAACTTTCAATTTTCATTAGTCCTTGGTTTATATTTCATCATATACCTTACTTAGTAGTTCGTAATTTAAGCAACCTTTTTACAGATCGGCAGGTTTCATGATATTTGTCCATGTTATTTGCTCTCCTCTACTCTTCACCTCCACCTGTCACTCTCACACCTCAACCTCACCTCCTTTCTCGCAGCTCATTCCCTCACATTTCCTCCCCCACATTTCTACCGTCTTTAATTGTCTCTCATATAACACAACACCCATCCTCCTCACCTTCACTTCATTCTCATTACTCTTTACGCATCTCGTCATGTTTCCCTTTCACAGCTCCAATTCTGTTTCTCCTTTTTCCGCCTTGTTCATCACTCTCTCACCCTCCTCCTCTCATGACCCGTCCCGCCCTCCCTCTCCTGGCTACTTCCCATCCTCTGCCTGGGAAAAAAGTGGTTAATTAGGATCCTTTTCATACTCCAGTGTCGTCTGTTTTTATTGCAGTTTTAGCTCTTTTTTTTTCTCTTTCTCTCTCTCTCTTCCCACTTTACATATTTAATTATCGCCTGACTGACATTTTCGTGCCCGGAGGAATGGATTTTATGAGTGTTATTAGTACTTTTTCGTATTGGCGCGCGAAATCTGCAGCTTGTGTGTGTTTTTTTTATATTTTCTTTTTATTATAATTAGCGTTCTTTGTAAGCTTTGATTTGTCATGTGGATCTCGTTTCTTTTCTAAGTGGTGTGTGTGTGTGTGTGTGTGTGTGTGTGTGTGTGTGTGTGTGTGTGTGTGTGTGTGTGTTTGTTTGTTTACCCAGTTCTGTCTACCTATTGTTGTATACAGGACCTGAGAGACACGTGTGATACTGCTGCCATTTTTGTAATTCTCTCTCTCTCTCTCTCTCTCTCTCTCTCTCTCTCTCTCTCTCTCTCTCTCTCTCTCTCTCTCTCTCTCTCTCTCTCTCTCAAGTATTACATAACTAATCACTGTCTTTGATGTCGCTGTGTCGAAGTCTGCCCCCCAAACTATTGCTCTTCCCTGCGTCGCGTCTCCGTTTAATGAATTCAACAAACACTCAATGTCCCACCAGTACCTTTGCTGCCACTTGGTCTACATGTACCTTGGAAGACGTTATACGGTACGACTAAAATTAGAAATGCTTATCTATATTGTACGATAAGAATTAGAAGCTGCATATTTATAGTCAGTAAGTTTAGCGGCTTCACCATCTCTATCAAAATACATAAAGATTAGAATTATATGATTAGAACTAGAAGCTCCTAAGTTTTGCTAGTTAAGGATATATTTATGATTACAAGCTTTCCATTAAGTCCCCACAAAGCATCTCTCTTTCTCAAAAATACACAAAGTTAGAATTATAAGTGCTAATCTGTATTGTGCGATTATAATTAGACCTGCTTATCTATGTTAGACAAGGTAGTTTTTGTGTTTAGAGCCTTCCCATTCCACCAAGTTCATCAGGCTCAGTATTTACTCTTTCTAAAACGTATAAAGTTCATAACCATACACCGGGTTCGCCTCGCATGGTTTGTTGTGCACAGACAGAGGATCAAATTCTCTTGTTTTTCGCTGGATGGTTTCTAGTTTCACAGCATCCTTTTGGTAAACGATTTCAACCCACTCAGTGAAACGTGATGCGAAAACTTGGTCAAATATGAATGAGAGAGAGAGAGAGAGAGAGAGAGAGAGAGAGAGAGAGAGAGAGAGAGAGAGAGAGAGAGAGAGAGAGAGAGAGAGTGTGTCCCCTTCTCTTCCCTTCCCCTATACGAGGCAATGTTTGTCCAGAGGAAGGGAGGACCTGAAACACTCTATTGTTGTGTGTGTGTGTGTGTGTGTGTGTGTGTGTGTGTGTGTGTGTGTGTGTCCGTCCTCGCCGCCAGAACACCGTGTCGTCCAATTCCCTCCTGCTAGTAATTTGCCTTCAGGAGAGAGAGAGAGAGAGAGAGAGAGAGAGAGAGAGAGAGAGAGAGAGAGAGAGAGAGAGAGAGAGAGAGAGAGAGAGAGAGAGAGAGAGAGAGAGAGAGAGAGAGACCGCAGAAACCAATACCTGCACAGGTGAAAAATAACATTAAAACACACACACACACACACACACACACACACACACACACACACACACACACACACACACACACACACACACACACACACACACACACACACACACACACACACACACACACACACACACACACTGATATTCGAGAAAAAAAAAATAAGATACAGAAATAGAACAACGACGCGACGCAAAAATCACTTGGGAAAGAAATAAAAATGTGTACCTTCATTTAAAGAAAACGACAAACTAGAACACAGAGGATAAAAGAAAGAAGGATGAAAAATAAAAGAAAACCCCGCAAAAGAGAGACATAGCAAAGTAACGAGAGAGAGAGAGAGAGAGAGAGAGAGAGAGAGAGAGAGAGAGAGAGAGAGAGAGAGAGAGAGAGAGATGAAATAAAGAAAAGAATCCAAACGTAATAACCAGAAACAAAACAATGAAAATAAAAAAAATGAAAAAAAATAAAGGAAAAATATGAAGAGAGGAAACTGATTAGATACTGCAATTCCTTCCCTTAAACCACGAAATTCCTCTTAGTTTTTCCTTCATTCCTTCCTTTATTTCCACCTGATAGCTTGGCGTACCTCAGGAGTGCACGGGAGGAAACACAGGAGGGGAGAGAAGGGGATGAATAGCATGGAAGGGAAAGAAACCTGAAAGGATATGATAGGATAGTGAAGAGAAGGGGGAAAAAAATGACGGAAAAAAATAAACTGAAATAGAAAGTAAAAATTTGAAATAGGAGCGGGGAAATAATGAACGTTGAATAAGAGAGAACAGGTAGTGGTAAAAGAGAAGGATTGGAAAAAAAGGGAGGAGGAAAAAAACAGATTAAAGGGAAACGAAAACCTGAAACAAAAAGGAAAAAAAAACTGTGGGAAATAAGAGCAGGAAAATAAATAATGAGGGAAAAATAAGAGGGTAAGATCAAGGGGCGTGAGAAAAGAGAAAGATTGGAAAACGGTAAAGTGAATAAGCCGAAGCAGAATGGAAAAAGTGAGAAACGGGAGAAAAAAAATAAATAATAAAGGATGAATACGAGGGAATTCCAGGGAAGTGAAAGCGAGAGAGAAAAGACAGGGAAAGAACACCAGAAATAAAAGGAAAAAAATGGGAAAAAAAGGAAAATAATAATACGGGGTGAATAAGGCGAAAGAGGAGGGAAGTAAAAGAAAAATAGAGGAAAGATGGAAATTTAAGGAAAAAGAATACCAGAAATTGAAGGAAAAGAGAGAAGTAGGAGGAAAATGATAAAGAATAAGAGGAAACAAAGAGGGAAGTGAAGGAGAGAGAGAGAAGGAAATACAGGAAAGAAAGAAATTTGAATGAATATCATAAATAGAAGAAAATATGGAAACCATGAGAAGGAAAGTAAACGAGAAAAGGAGGAATGAGGAAAGAGGAAGGAAGTGGGGAAAAAAATAATGAAAAGCGAAAAGTAGAAATTTAACGAAATGAACAACAGAAGGAGAACGAAAAGAAAATACGAAAAGAAAAAACTAAATAACGTCAGACGAAGAAGATGAAAGAGGAGCTGGATAAAAAAAAAAAGATGGGAATGAAATGTGAGAGGAATTAGAGAGAGAGAGAGAGAGAGAGAGAGAGAGAGAGAGAGAGAGAGAGAGAGAGAGGGAAGGAGGTAAATATAGATGGAGAGGAAAAGCCAGATAGAGCAAAAGAAAAAAAAAAAGGAAGAAAAGAAGAGTTAAACGGAAAAGGAAAATGAGGAAAAGCGAGAGAGTAAAGGAGAAGGTATATATAAACCGAGAGAGAGAGAGAGAGAGAGAGAGAGAGAGAGAGAGAGAGAGAGAGAGAGAGAGAGAGAGAGAGAGAGAGAGAGGCGCTGCATAAAGTGGAATTAATTTACGACTCTGCTCTTTGTTGCCCCGACGGGAAAAGTGTTTTAATGAGCACTGTATAATTATAGTAACTTGAAGGGAACGTGGTAGTGGTGGTGGTTGTTGTGCTGGTGGTGTTACTGGTGGTGTTCCTGGTGGTGGTAGTGGTGGTGGTGCGGTGGGTATTGGTGGTGAAGGTGGTAGTAATGATGACTTTTGTGGTGGCGGTGGTGGTGGTGTATAAAAAGGTTTCTCTCTACAAGTCCCGCGCCAGTGTTTTTCCCCTTTTTTTCGGTTTCCCTGAGTTTATGCAAAGTAGAGTTTATGCTATTTTAGGGTGAACTGCGCAGAGAGAGAGAGAGAGAGAGAGAGAGAGAGAGAGAGAGAGAGAGAGAGAGAGAGAGAGAGAGAGAGAGAGAGAGAGAGAGAGAGAGAGAGAGAGAGAGAGAGACGTTCTGGAAAGGACTATAAAGCACAAGGCTGAAATAAAGGCAGAATAAGGAAAACGAAAAGGGAAATAGCAGGCAGGCGAGAGAGTAAATCTAGTAAGGAGAGAAAGGGAGAGGAAGAGAGGGAGGGGAGAGGGACAGGAAAGGATGTTAAAGGAGAGTAAGAGGGGGAGGGGAGAGTGAGAGGGAGAGCGTGAAAGTGGGAATGCTGCAGAGAGAGAGGGAAAGAGAAAAGGAGTGAGGGAAGTAGGAATGAAGGGAGGGATCGAGGCAGGGAGGGAGTGGATAAATAGATGTGTTATTTTTGTGTTAAACTAATGAGGGACTTTTTACTGAGTGTGTGTGTGTGTGTGTGTGTGTGTGTGTGTGTGTGTGTGTGTGTGTGTGTGTGTGTGTGGCTTGAGTCTTGTTAGCAGAAGTTGTGACAGTTTCTGAGGCAAATTAATTCTAATTGTCAACACGCCCTTGCATTTAACACATTACCTAAACAGTTTTCTTACTACCACTATCACTACTACTACTACCACCACCCTCACCACTACTACTACTACTACTATTACATAATCTCTTTAAAATTTCTAATTCTGACAAAAAATATTGTATTCATTTCATCTATCACTACTCAATTTTATAAATTCTCTTCTACTTAACTCTCCTCCTCCTCCTCCTCCTCCTCCTCCTCCTCCTCCTCCTCCTCTCCACCAATATGCAAACTCAGACTCGTAAAAATCTGAACACATGACCACTTACGTCGCATCCACCACACCAGTAATTCCACCACACCACCACAAAAACCACACGACTGTATCCTTCTCTCTCTCTCTCTCTCTCTCTCTCTCTCTCTCTCTCTCTCTCTCTCTCTCTCTCTCTCTCTCGTCTGTCGTTATAATGGATAACTAGATGCAAATAATAGTGATTAAAACTATACTAGGAAAATCTAGACAGCATTCACGGATCTAAACGTAAAAAAAGAAATATCGAAAAAGTGAAAAATTTTATAGATTGATGCAATACTAGATTAGAGATAACGATTTAGACTATTTCTATTTTTAATAGTAATATGAAGTAATTGCTGTAATAGAGTAAAATTAAAAGGAAACTGAAATTGCATGTGATGTAAGGACTTGTATATTGTCAGTTGTCTAGTTTGTTCAAGAAGAATGAGCTTTTAAAGAGAAGGTATTGAGAAAGACATTAAAAACATTCTTCCTGTACTGGCTGTTATTGGTGTGAGAGAGAGAGAGAGAGAGAGAGAGAGAGAGAGAGAGAGAGAGAGAGAGAGAGAGAGAGAGAGAGAGAGAGAAAGCCATTATTCTTGACCATTAACAATATTAGTTGTCTGCTTTTCCATTACCTTAAATTCTCTCTCTCTCTCTCTCTCTCTCTCTCTCTCTCTCTCTCTCTCTCTCTCTCTCTCTCTCTCTCTCTCTCTCTCTCTCTCTCGTTTATCAAGCCTCCATCTTTCCCTTCTTTTCATTCCTTGCCATCCTCTTGCTCACTATCTCCCTCCCATAACCTCCCTTCGTCCTCTTTCCCTCCCTCTCCCTCTCCCTCTCTCTCTACTCTCCGTTCTTATTGCCTCATAACAGTACAAAGATTTCTTGACCCTTCTTCTCCTTATCTCTTTTATTTCCCATCCGTTTCTCCTACCATTACTAACTACTCTCATTTTTGCTTGTTTATGTTCCTCCTCTTGTCTGTTATTTTTGGTGTTTCCTTTTGTTCTTTTTGCGTTTTTCTCTCTTTCTCCCTCGCTCTTCATTTTCTTTGTTGTGTTCTTATGTCTTTGTTCTTTGTTCAGGTTTAATAAAGTTTATACATTTTTTTTCTTTCCTTGTCTTACTTTGTTATTCTGTTGTCCTTCATTGTTGTTTTCTTCTTTTCTTTTGTTTTCCCTCCTTTCTTTCCATTACTTTATTCCTCTTCGTCTCTTATCTTTCCATCATTTTTTTGTCGCTTCATGTACCTTCCCAATCTCTCTCTCTCTCTCTCTCTCTCTCTCTCTCTCTCTCTCTCTCTCTCTCTCTCTCTCTCTCTCTCTCTCTTTCTCTCTCCCTCTCTCCCTCCTCAGTTTGCCATATATTCTTCTCTTCCATCCCATTCGTTCTATGGCAAGAGACAAAGAAAGCTTCTTCCGCCAATCTTGAGACAAAGAAACTGACCCTCGCCGCGGCCCATTTTCCTCAGCCTGGGTGGAGGTGGAGGGGGCACTTTTCTATTCATGTGTATGGGAGTGGCGGTGCGGCTGACGGAAAGGAGATACTGGGAACGGCTGGTGAGGATACTAATTGTCTTTTTATTCTGAGTTGCTTTATTTCCAGTCGTTTTCTCCTAGGTGTTGTGTGTTTGTGTGTTTTGTCTGTAAATGCGGTTTTGTTGGATATTTTGTGAGGGAGGAGTTCTTTTTTTTTATTTTTTGTTTATAAATGTGGTTTCGTTGGATTCTGATGTTTTCGGGGGTAATAATAATGATGTGTTTGTTTGAAGGAGGTGAGGGAGTGTACTGTTTGTTTGTTTGTTTGTTTGTTTGATTGACTGCTTGGTTGATTGGGGTTGTGGTGGTGCTGACGGTAGGTAATGTTGTTGTTGTTTGTGTAACTCCTATCGTTATGGTTGTTTTCGACGCTCGGTTACCTTTACTGTCGTGTTAATAAGTCTGGCTAATGGGACAAAACATGAGAAAAAACAAAACTGCACAATATCCTGCTCTGAAAATGACAGTAATAAAAGCAAATTTCAAAGGGTTGACATATTTATTTTGGGAAGTGTCACAGGAAGGAGATGAGACGAGTTCACGTGAGTTTAGTAATATAACACTAATACTCTCTTCACCGTAAGACCTTCGCTATCCGTCACTCATTAATAACGTGTCCCTGGTCATCCCTGACAAACCTGTAATTAATGTAGGTGGCGTGGGCAGGATTGATCGTGACACTCGGATTAAGTTGCCCATTCTGTGTTGTCTCCACCACCTTCACGTTTCCACAATTAATCGTTTAACTGCTAGACAATTCTCCCTTCATCCCGTAAACCTTTGAAAGCGTCTACATTTGTATTAAAGTCTCTTAACCCTTTGACTGACAATTGGTACACCTTTCCCCAAACTACCAATTACGGTGAGGACATCTTTACTTGTTCTATAGTCACATCCGATCTTTGAACTAAGAAGTTGCAAAATGTATTCCTTTTTCATCGCTAGCTTTCTCGTGGATGCTTATAAAGACTTCACGCATTGCTTCTGGTGCTGCTAATTGTTTCGTGTCGCACTGAAAGAGTTAATTTTGTAGCTTAGAAAAGAATGAATTACCTTTGTACTCCCTCTTTTTCAGTGTGGACCGTACAGGTACTTTTATTTACAATGATCTGAATGGTAACAAAGGACCAAACTAATAAAAGAGTTAATTAATCATCCCTTGCGGTGTTTCCCTCTTAATTTATTCAAAGAATTATTTCACTTCCCCAGAGCAGCACTGAGTAGAGTTCGCGGTTGTCTTCAAGGATTCCGGGATGTTAACGTTGGCTTGAGTTCTACTTCGGAGAACCTCTTTTTACGCTTCCCGCCGAGATGAGGGATTTGTTGGCAGCGATTGAGTGATTCCGATTCTCACGCCGCGAGTGTGACTTTGCATTCCTCCCTCTTTGTACGTTACATGTTGATTCCAGCGTTGAAAGGACCTCTGAGCGTTCAGCAAGGAAAAAAGTAGCATGTATTTCTCGCTTCTAAATGGTAACGTGGTGTTTATTGACTTTGTATCATGAAATGCCAGTAAGAATCAATAAGAATTACTGTCGCCTTTTTTTACGGCTAATAGTATAAAAAAAAAAGTTGAAAAAAAAAAGTTCGTTCATAATGCTGCTGCTCCCAAAAAGGCAAATTACAGGCGAAGAATCAGAGCAGTTGGCTATTTAGTTTTTGGAGATGTCTTTGTCTTTACCTTATACTTTACATGTCGATCTCAGCTTTGACGAGACTTCTTTCGCCCGTATAAGATGAAAGATACATATATTTATTATCCTTTAACAGTTACTCTTGCTTTCTTGTTATATAGTGAAGTAACACCATCGTAGCTTAAAAAAAAAAATGTTTAGCATTCCATTAACATACCCATCTCGGTAATCATAAGACTTCTAGCGCCCGTAACAGATGAAAGGATGCACGCTTCTTACACACGTAAGCTACTGTTGTTTTCTTTCAGGTAAAAACAAAAAAATCATCTTCGTTGTGTTAAAAGAAAATAAAAAGATAATGTAGTTAATACGTCAGCTTAATGAAACGCTTTGTAAAACATGTAGATCTTCTCGCACAGGAAAATCATTCGTGCCAGTAGAACGTTGAAAGGATTTGCTCGAAATTAAGAGCCGCGTTGTAAGTACCCAGCTATTTATCAGCAAGAAGCGCCGTGTTTTCCTGACCATTGACTACAGGCAGCTTAAGCCCACGTATCGCTTCCATCCGTGTAGTGTGCGTGTTGAAATACGGACGGTTAATATTCCGCATGAAGTTTCCATTTTGTTCTCATCTCTGCACTTGTGTTTGAAACTGACACACAAATTACAAGAAGATTAGAAACACATGGTGAACATTCCTCTCGAAATATTCTTTGTGTTCTCATTGGTGAGGGCGTGTTAGAACCCGAAATGCGATACAGGTTCCTTTATTATGGTCCTGGCTGGAAATATGTATTTTTAGTGGCATGCGTGTGTTGGAACTTCCCTGTGCTCTTGAGGGATCTTCCCGGACATGGTGAATATAATGGGTACACGAACTGTCTTTATGATATGAATCATGTAGCAGCAGCAGCGTAATCCTCTTTAGTTAATTAATGCTCTCCGTGCCTGTGAGCTCAGCAAATCTTATTCCCCGTAGTGCAAATCCGGAACACGCGCGCACGCACACAGGAAAAAAAAAAAAAAAAAAACGCTGCATGAAGATTTTCAGATATATCATGCTTTTGGAAAAATCGAGAAACAAGCCTGGTGGTTAACTTGGCTCTCAAATATAGTGAAACATGGCAGGAATACTCAGTGATCAGGTTATTAGTGGTGAATCAATAGGGAGCTTAAAAAAAAAAAAATTGAATGGACAGGGATGATAAGTAGGTAGGTTTGTTTTACACTGGGACTGCCACGTGTAGATTGGTTAGGCTAAGTTTTTTTTTTTTTTTATCTTTCTTTACTTTATTATGTTCTTATGTAGACAGTGTAGAATGTAAAGAAAGTAAAAACAAAAAAGTGCATTTACATTTTCATTGCAAATCATCGGCAGTTTGTTTCCAGTCGAGAGGCGAACATGAACGCATCCCGCTACTAATGTGTTTGTTCCACCACAGCCACAACCATGGCGGGGGGGGGGCAGCGTGGGCGAGGCGAGACCGGGCTATCGGCAACTGTTTACTCATGCTGGGTGGAAGCGTGCACGGAAATCTGGGCTGCGTGGCTCACATGTTAGCGGTGCAGGCAAAAATCAGGCGTGCTAACATTGGCTTCCTTTTATTTCGCTTTGTTTATGCCGATGCTTTGTGGAGCGCGGGAGTGTCTTTGCTTAAATATTGAAGTCAGTGAGCAATGCGATGACAAATGTGCACTTCTAGTAACAATCACCTCGCAATGAATTGTCGTGCATTACATTTTCTACGTTCGAATTTTCGTTACGAAATGAAAGTACAAAGATAACGTAGTGATTGGAGAATACGTTGTCGGGAAAATAAGTATCAGATATGTGTAAAATGTTAATAAGAGGATTACTTATCAAAAGAAAACGAAATGAAAGTACAAATATGAAATAGTGAACGTAGAAAACGTTGCCCGGAAAATAAGTATCCAGTATCTGTAATATGTGAATAGGAGCATTACTTATTGAAAGAAAACGAGCTGACATTAACCTTTTGACTGCTAATGACACCTTTATTCTATTAGAGTAAGCAGAAGCCAAAACACATGCGATATGTAAACAAGTAAATAAATAAATGGTCACATTCATTTTATTTCATTCGAGTAAGCAGAAGCCTAATCGTATGCAATAAATAAAAAGACAAACAAATAAATGATCCGCCACCTTATGTGCTATGAGTGTTATCTCCCTAAATTATCATCTGAATTCCCACGAGACCCGTTTATTCATCTACCACCGTGCCGTAGCAGCTAAACACTTAATAAACACTTTGAAGGAAGCAAAACAATGGAATCAGGCAATGCTTGTCTTGCCGATGAAATGCAATGCTCCGGTAGAAAAATAAGCGGACGGGATTCACTGATTTCCCGTCTGTCTGGCTTAGGAGCAGTCTGAAATATTTCTGCGCTGCACCTTCACTACATTCAGAAGACTCTAGTTGAATTTACACGAGTTTTTAAAGGTGTTTTTACAGATTTAGCTAC
>NC_087168.1:15927149-15959649 GCF_035594125.1 Scylla paramamosain
GTCTTATTTTTCTTTCTTCCATAAATCGGTGTATTCTAATCCGTGTTTTGTATTTCCAGATTAACAAAGGTTTTATTGCAGCTGATCTGGTTTCTCTTTTAATGATGCTTTAATCTTCAGACTCTCTCCATGTTTTTATTGTGCTGTGTGACTATCATTTGTTTGCCTAGCTGTGCAACTACCTATACATATTTTGATACGTATCTGTTTACCAATTACGGGATTTGCAAATATATATGTACCTTTGATTTTTATCTATATTCCCTCTATGTATAAATTATATACGTGGCTATCTATTTATCTATTTATTTTTATTTGCTATATGTCTATCTGTATCTTATCCATCTGTTTAAATTTATGTATTGGACATCAACACAAATAGATAAATAGAGAGAGAGAGAGAGAGAGAGAGAGAGAGAGAGAGAGAGAGAGAGAGAGAGAGAGAGAGAGAGAGAGAGAGAGAGAGAGAGAGAGAGAGATTGTATTTTATCCAGTATTGCTTTACTCTTTTCATTTGTGTCCAGCATTGTTACATTGCATGTTTTATTCTATTTTTCGTGAGTTTTATGATATTCCTTTATTGTGTATATATTTTTATGCTTCTCAATTTGTGGATATAACTCAGGATTTCCTTCTCTTTGACCTCTTGTTTCCTCTCTCCTGTTCCCCTCTTACCGTCTACGTAATCCTAATATTAATAATGATCCTCCTCTCAGCTCCTCCAAATCCTCCTTCTCATTCGCAGCAAAGCAGATAATCTCTTTATAATGCCTCAAGATTTGTTACCTTATACTTTTGTGCTCACCTGGTTTTCTCTCTTCCCCAGGTAAGGCGCGTGAGAGCCGTTCATTAACCTGTGAGTTTGTTCAGTTTTACTGGATTATACAGTGTCAGTGAGTGATGTGTGTGTGTGTGTGTTGGGGGGGGGGGCGGTTTAGTGGGTAGGTGTGTACATTGGTGTATGTTTTCTTTTTTGTTCTTTCTTTGTTTCTTTCGTTCGTTCGTTTGCTCACTCGTTCTCGTTACGTCTGTCTTCTCTGTTTTGTCTATTCATTTATTTTTCTTTCATGTTGGAGAATTATTAGCTATTTCAGTCTGGAAAGAAGCCATGCAATTTTTCTCCCCTCTCTCTCTCTCTCTCTCTCTCTCTCTCTCTCTCTCTCTCTCTCTCTCTCTCTCTCTCTCTCTCTCTCTCTCTCTCTCTCTCTCAGCATCCCAGATTAAGCCGTTTTCGTCACACAAATACGTAAGATTTTATCCCTAATACATCTCCCAGGAAAAGCTCGCTCTGCTATTGGCCATTACACTCACTGCAGAGAGGAAACATTCAACACTCTCATTCCTTATCATTACGAATATCGACCACTCCCATCCTATGCAGTCTATATAAAGTAAATAACAACAAAGCAAGTAAGACCTGATTTTCTCCTTACTTTATACCCCAAGTGAACTCCTCGGTGCGTCTCTATTTGCATGAGAAACTGAAGTAACTAAAATGTAGAGGGTAATAATATTGACCGTGCGAGGGGCGGCGGACCTGGGCTATCAGAGCAGCGTGTTCCCTGGAGGCTGGCAAGGCTGCGTTATAAATGGCGGGAAGAATGCGTTCAGGGAGGCTCGCTGTGAAATTGAGGCTGTTATATATCTCCTCATTACGACCATCGGGTGTAAGAGGAAGGGAGGAAGGAGTTGCAGGAATAGCAAGAGGAGGAGGAGGAGGAAGAGGAAGCTACGTGAATTCCAGAAACCTGTATCAGCATTTTTTTTTTTTATCTCTCTCTCATCTTCAAGTATTTTCCAATTCTTCCGCGGTCTTTGTTTCAGCGTTCCTATAAGGGTTTCCTATTCCGTGCAATCTCGCTCATCTAATGCAGCGGTGGCTTAGAACTCGCTAGCCGCTCTTGGTAGTGTAGCGCCTCCTCCCTCTTCCCTCTCTGGTTACCTGGTGCAGAGTTTGGTTCTCAATATCATATAGGTAAAATGCAGAGTTCCATACAGGTTGAGTTATTTCGTATAGTGTAGAGTTCCGTACATATTAAGAGTTGTTTCGTATAGGTTAAGTAGTTTCATGTAGGTTGTGTAGTCTCGTACATGTTTTTTGTAGGCTCATGTAGATTATGTATTTCATGTAGATTAAATGTAGTTTCAAAATAGATTAAGTTTAGTTTCATTTAGATTAGGTGTAGTTTCATTCAGATAAAGTGTAGAGTGGACGTCTGTCTCTCTTTCCTTGTTTCCTCTTGACTGGCGTAAGTTCATAAGGGAGTGAACATGCAGGTGAGGTGATCAAGTAACTTGTAAGGAGTCAGGTGGTTAGTGAGAATGTTGCTGCTGCTATTACTACTACTACTACTACTACTACTACTACTACTACTACTACTACTACTACTACTACTACTACTACTACTACTACTACTACTACAGCACTTCTATTCGTTCTCAGGAAAAGCGAGGAAGAGAAGAATATAACTGGAAAAATCTGAGTCCTGCTTTTATCTGGGTGTAATTGAGAGAGAGAGAGAGAGAGAGAGAGAGAGAGAGAGAGAGAGAGAGAGAGAGAGAGAGAGAGAGAGAGAGAGAGAGAGAGAGAGAGGTATTTGCAAACCGAAAGTAAAATGGAGGAAAAAAGAAAATTTATAAAAGATTCAGCAAAAGATACCCTTGTTTGAGAAGACATTAAAAATTAACACAAAAAAAAAAAAATGGAGACGTTACGTAAATATCGTCTAGACAGCGAAGAAAAATGAAAAAAAATAAAAATAGCGGAAAATGGAAAAAAAAATATTAGACAAAAAAAAAAAGATTAAATATATCGTGATAAAATAAATGTGTGCGCTCATGGAAAAGGAAATAACATAAATAAAAGGAAGAGTGTGTGGGAAACAAACAAACAAACAAAAGAAAAACAAAAAAAAACAAAGGAAGATAAAAAGTGCAATACAAAGAGGAAAGAATAATGGAATACAAGAGATGAGTAAACAAGAAAAAAATAGAAGCAGGAAGAGAGATTCACGGAACGAGAGGAGATAACGGGGAAGAACAAAAGATGAGGAAGAGGAAGAAACGGTAGAGGAGGAGGAGGAAGAGGAGGAAAGCAGTTTGGGTAAATATGATGTATAGAATGGAAGGTATAAATGCGATGCGTGTGAGAGAGAAGAAAAAAATAGGAAACAAGGAGGAGGAGGTGGATAAAGAGAAAGGAAAAAGAAAAGAAAAAGAAGAATGAGGAAAAGAAGACGAAGAATAAAAAAAAAGAGGTAAAAACAACGAAGAATTAGAAAAAAAGACGAATTGCGAGAAAAAGACGAAGAATGAGAAAAAGAAGAAAGAGAAAAGATGAAAAAAAATAAGAAAAAAAAGAAAACGACAGAAGAAATAATGATACTAATAACAACAATAATTAAAATAACGTAGAATAAATATACACATGAAAAAAAGAGGAGATAAAATGAAAAATAAAAAAAAAAGAAAGAAGAAGAAATATTTGAAGAAAGGGAAATAAAATGGCCAGCCACGAGGAAGAAAAGATTTAAGCCAAATGAACTCAAGAAAAATCATTCCTTCCCACTGCTTGACTTTTCTGCAGATTATCTTGGCGCGGGGAGAATGGGAAGCTAAAGATAGAGAAGACGTGCTATTTTCTGTGATTTATTTCCTTTTTATCAGCCGGCTGGGGAAAATTGTGATAGTAATAGTGGTAGTTGTGGTGGTGGTGGTTGTGGTAGTTGTGGTGGTGGTGGTATTATTATTATTAGTAGTAGTAGTAGTAGTAGTAGTAGTTGTAGTAATCGTAGTAGTAACAGCTGTGGTGGGCGTGGTGATAGTAATAGTTGTGGTGGTGGTGATGGTAGTAGCAATAGTAGTAGCAGTTGTTGCTGTAGTAGTTGTAGCTGTGGTTGTAGTAGTTGTTGTTGTAGTAGTAGCAGTAGTAGTGTTTTTTTTTTATAATTTTCTTACCTTCTTATAAAACTTCAATAATATAAAATATAACTATAGAACACTTTAGCCTTTCGTTATTCTTTGCATATTCCTTTTAAAACATCAACTATAAACACACACACACACACACACACACACACACACACACACACACACACACACACACACACACACACACACACACACACACACACACACACACACACACACACACACACACACACACACACACACACACACATAAAATGCAACAAACCTCACAAATAAACCTCGCCATTCTCTTACATCTCATCTTTTTCTTTGTTCCTTATTCACGAGAGGAAATATTATCACACGAGCGAGAAAAAATCAAGAGAGGAAAAGTTTTAGAAATACTCTTCATTCACGATTCTTTGCAATTGTTTATACCCGCCCCTCGACTTTCCCCGGGCAGGAACAAACACGTAAGCACAACAGGAAGAACAAAGCACACAAAACATCACCTATAATGGCCACTGGTGCATTCTCAAGGCAAAATTCACGGTTGACATTATAAGCTCTTTCTCTCACTTTATTTACACGCTCCACGTACCCTTGATGGTAATGATGCGAGAAAAGAATCTAAAAAAATAAATAAATATAAGTAAATAAAGAAAAGGAAAAAATTATCACTTCTAGAGGAAAATATTACTGAAATCTCACGTATTCTACAGTATACATGGAGGGAGGGTGAAAGGTTGAGAGTGAATTAGGGCAGGGAAGGGCAGAGTAAGATGGGAATGAGGGTGGAAGGCTGATAGGGAGCGAGTTAGGTAAGGGTGTTGGGAGACAGGTAGGGAAGAGAGTTTGAGTGGAAAAGGAAGGGTAAGGAAGGAGGGAGGAGGGAGAGAAGACTGGAAGGTTGGGAATGAGAGTTAGGTTGGGAAGGGCAGGGAAGTGTAGGGGAGGAAGGAAGACTGAGAGGGAGAGAAATAGGGCAGGGAAGAGAAGGTAAGAAGGGAGAATGGAGAGAGAGGGGCTGCAAAGTTGAGAGGAAACGAGTTATGGTAGAGCAGGGAAGGGAGATTGGAAGGGAGGGACGGAAAGGTGCAAGGCTGAAAGGGGGAGAGTTGGCCAGGAAAGGAGCGAGGTTGGGAAGCAGGTAGGGAAGAGAGGGAGTAAAGGAGGCAGGGATGGGAGGAAGAATGGTCGTGGAGGACTGGTAAGGATTCATGCTTGGGAGCGAGTAGCCCAGGCAAATATTTATGACGCAAACACGCCCTTCCTGGAAAGCCACAGAGCTGGACTGTGTTTTGCTGGCGGCCTCCTCGATGTTCAGCCTCAGATAGAGAGGAAACAAAAGGTTGAAGAGCTCCAGTGCTGTAAAAGATGGACTTGTGCTGATTTTTTTCTTTTTTTTTTTCTTTTTCTTGTTTGTTGGGTGCAAGAAGTAGTGGTTTATTGCAATATTTTTTAAAGGGAAAACAAAAGGTTGAAGGGCTCCAGTGTTATAAAAGATGGGCCAGTGTTGTGTTTTCTTTGGGCTTTTTGTTGGAAGTAGTTTATTGCAATATTGTTGGAGGGAAAACTAGAGGTTGAAGGGTTGGTGTTGTAAAAAGACGTACCAATGTTTTGTATGTTTTCTTCGGATTTTTTTTATTTATTTATTTATTTTTTTTTATTTATTATTCGTTGGGAGAAGTGCGAGTAGGTTACTTTTTTTTTGTGAGAAGGGAAGTGTAGAGGGAAGATAAAGAGAGAAAAGAGAAACGAATAAAAAAAAGTATGCTAGATAAGGTAGATGGTTGTGTGAAATAAAAAAAATATATATATATGGCATCTTTCTTTTTTGAAAATTTCCTTCACTTCCCGACGACTTCTGTAATTTCCCGGAAACTTCCTTTACTCTCCGATATCTTCATACACTTCCCTACAACTTCCCTCACTTCCCTACAACTTCCTTCACTTCCCGGCAAATTCCTTTACTTCTTGATGCTTTCCTTCATTTTCCAACTCTTCCTTCACTTTCCAACACCCTCCTACACTTCCCAACACCTTTCACTTCCCGAAAACCACTTACACTTCCCAACAACTTCTTTCCGACACATTCCTTCATGCATAAGGAAGAGAACGTATCAGAACACACGAACAAGGCGAGATAAAAGGAGAGACGTGGAACAGAGGACTAAAACATGACCAGGTGTTAAGGATGAATTAGACTTGGACGAACAAGAATAAGATGTAGCACAGGTGGCAGAAAGAGAACCAGGTGGGAAGAGAGAGGCATAGGAGTGGCAGGGGATTTGGGTGTGGCGCAGGGGACGAAATGAGGACAGGGAAGGATAGGAGAGCAACGTGAAGGAGAGCAAGGGGATAAGAGGAAGGTGACAGTGAAGGGGAAGGGAAGGAGGAATAGAAACAAGAGGAGCTGCCTTAAAGATGAAGTGGCGCGCTAGTGAATGTTTGCCTCGGTAAGCTGGAATAAATGTGTGGTCAAAACAAACACACCACCTCGTGCGTGAACTGACTAAAGGAAACGGGGCAGCGGGAAACAGGAAAGGGAAAGGGAAAAAGTAGAGAGAAAAAATCATTTGCTGTCACTTTTATTATCTGCCTCGACATTTTCCTTTTTTCTTTTTTCTTTCTTTTTTCCTCTTAGTGTCGCCTCCGTGGCTCCAGTGCTTAACGAAATATATTGGAAAGGTGACTGATAAGACTGGGAATGGGAATCTGAAGGAAAAATATCCATGTTAACCTCTTTTTTTTTATATTCGTTGTGGTGCTCGAACATCAAAGGCGATTTAACACTTTTCCTGCGATTTGACATGGTCTTCTCTTATTACTAACCATTCTGAGCTCTTTCTTCTTGCTTCACAGTCGTCTCTGGCTAAAAACTGCTAAATCTAATACTTTAATTTTAGAAGCTTATTAGGATTTTGTTGCTTCTGGTAATGTGCGGTGTTGCGTATTACAGTGGAGCGGTTAAAGACTAATAAGGCAAGAAATGGGAAGTTGAATGGAGAGTAACTCACGTGAAACCTTTAATTTTTTATTCGTTATTATGCACAAACGTCAAAATTCACTGAAATCTCAAGCCATCACAGAAATACACAATTAACTTCCCAAATTCCACTGCAAGGAGATTTTTCGTGCACCTCAATGGCATCTTAGAAGTCCTCCAGCCTTTCACGCGTCCAGACCAGCATCGTGAAGTTATATTTAGTCGCACACGCCCTTACACTCCTCGACCTCATGCTTGCTTCCATTAGTGTTGCCTTCAAATGCGGATGATCTCTTCCTACCCTCCTCCTCGTGTCTTCCCCGTTCGTCCTCCTCCTCCTCTTTCGCCCTTGCCTTCCTTCATTCCCTCCCTCCACTCCCTCCTCTCCTTCCCCGCCCGAGAGTCCAAGATGCTGAAATAGACAAGCTGACGACCACTCCCTGCTGTCCTTCACTTTCTCTTTTTTTTCTTCTTGTCATCTTTCTCCTCTTTCTCCCTCTTCCCGGTCTCTCCTCCCTTTCTCCTCTCCTTCCCAGCACTTGAGAGTTGGAGATAATGAGATTGATGTATGGATGCCCACTTCTTATCTTCCTTATCTTTCCTTATCTTTCTCTTCTTGTCATTTTTTTTTTCTTTCTTCCTCTTCTCGTACTCTGCTCTCTTCCCCGTCTCCTTTCCCTGGAGAGTCAGAGCAGAGACTGACAAACGGATGACCACTTCTTATTATCCTCCATCTCCTCTTCTCGCTCTTTCTCTCCCTCTTCCAGCACTTTGTTCCCTCCATTCCTTCCTTGCCCTGGAGAGTCGCTGCTGAGATTGACAAACTGGCCTCTCATAGACCTTACCTTCCTTTTCTCTTCTCTTTCTTTCCCTTCTCTTTCTTTCTCCCCTCTCTTTTTTTTCTACACTTCCGCTTTTTTGCTACCTCTCCTCTTCTTTCCCTTCCCTCCCTCATTATCTTTCCTCCCCCATTCTCATTCCTTCCTCTTCTTTCTCTTCCCTTCCTCATTCCTCTCACTCCCTCTTTTCCTTCCCTCCCTCATTATCTTTACTCTTCTATTCTCATTATATCCGCTTCTTTCTCTTTCCTTCCTCATTCCTCTCCCTCCCTGTTTCCCTGCTCTCACACATTCCTCTTATTTCCTCTTCTTACCCTTCCCTCCCACATTTTTTCTTTCCTCTCGCTCCTCTTTCCTTTCCCTCCCGCATTTTTTTATCTTCCTTTTCTTTCCTTTCCCTCACTTTTTCGTTCCCTCCCTTTTTCTTTCCTTTTTCTTTCTTCCTACTCCTTCTGCATCCCTTCCCCTCCTCCTCTCAAGTCACAGCATCATTGACATCATCATCAGGAGAACCATTGTCTCGAAATTGCAACAATATTTCTCCCCCATGCCAGTCTGCCTCCGCGTGCAGCATCGCCAGGCCGTCTGCTTTAAAAACTGGCCCCATGTTCAGGTCACCAAGAAGGGGCGGACCCTCAACTCGCCTCGCCTTGCCTCTCTCTTGCCTCTCTCTCTTTCGATGTTCACGGGGCTCAGGGTAATGTTTCGTTAGTGAGTCTGGGTTTAATGTCACGTAGAAGGGTAGTCGTGTTTTGAAGTGATTTGGAAGTTGTTTTTATTTATTTAGTTTTTTTTTTTTTTTGTTGTTTAAAAAAAAAATCGATGTTTCAAGGTTTGATGTTTGGTTAGTCAGGTTAGTCGGGGTTTATGGTGATTTAGAGGGGGAGTTAATCCTTTTTCTCTGTGATACGAAACAATTAACAGCACCAGAAGTAATACACGAAATCTTTATATAAACATCTACGAGAAAGTGGGAAATGAAAAGAATAGATTCTGCAGTTTCTTCTCAGTTTAAAGAGTGGAGGTGGCTGCAGAACCAGTAAAGATGTTCGAGTGATTAGTTATTAAGAAAAGATGTACCAAAGGGTTAAATTACTTTCGTGATGGAGTCGTGAGGTCACTGTGTCCGGGAATTAACTTGGAGGCGAGGTAGGGTCTATGGTACACAGGAAGTCAGTCGAGATTTGAGGTGATGTAGAAACACGTCGAAGTTCTTTCATGTTGTAGACTTGTTAGTTCGTTGGGTGCAAAAAATTAAACCACGAATTGTAGTGAACACGCGTTTCTTCTCTGTTCACTCGGTTTTATCCGGTAAACAGTTCTAGGATTTAAGTGTCTGCTATCTTATCACTTCCAGTAGTCAATCTAAGGTGATTAAAGGCACGTCATTTTTTATTTATTTTTTTTTTTTTATCTTTAATGATAGATACTTTTAAGTTTGTTAGGCGCGTGAAATAACATCGCGTTGCAGTAAACACGATTTTCCTCTTACGTGGTGTTGTCCGGTAAACAGTCATGAAAACACCCTTGAAAGCCACCACCCTAATCATGAAAGCACCCTTGAACACTCCTACTCCAGAATTCCATGCAGCCGCCTCTGCGTATCATTTCCAGCAGTCAACCGTTCCCCGTTTTCTATGCGTATTCCAGTAACGTGGCTGACTGGTGAGGGCGGAGGAAGCCACTCAGCCGGCAGTGTTTCTTTCTCGTGTGTTGCGTCGAGACAAAAGCACCATCGCTCCCTTCCTTTCTGCAACAATGGAGCAGGAGTGATGAGGCTTGCAGGGAGACGTAAATAAGAGCGATTCGCGTACCGCTTCTCACATTAAGTCAGCATATGAAAGGAAAATGTGAGACGGGAGCATTAACATAATCTGACGTGGATACTCCTGGAATCCGTCTCTTCTAAAAAACAGGAACTCTCTGCTCTTTGAATACAAGTCTCCTTTCTACACTCTGAATTCGGGTTCGTGTTTTGAAGCGCTTCGTTTTCTCATCTAGTAGACGGTTTTCAAAGGTCACGGGGATGATTAGCTGGGTTTTCAATGCTGCTGCTTCTATTGATGATGCGGAAAATTTGCTTTTTATCACCCCAGTCTTGAAAACACCCTTGAAAACTGCTTCTAGTCATGAAACACTTCAAAACTGGTAATCCACTCATGAAAACGCACTTGAAAACCACCATCTCTCATGAAAACTCGTGGATATTAGTATCACACTCATTGAAGCACCTTTGTAAACTCACTCCAGTCATGAAAATTCCCTTGAAAACCACCACACCAATCATGAAAACACTCTTGAAAAATACCACTCCAGACATGAAGACATCCTTGAAAATCACCACTCCATTGAAAACTAGTACCGCTCTCAGGAAAGCGCCCTTGAAAACCAGTATCCCACTCATTAAAACACCTTTGGAAATTCCCTGTTCGCCGATGAAAAATGCCCTTGAAAACTACCAGTCCCACTCACGAAAACACCCTTGGAAACTAGTACCACAATCATGAAGACCCTCTTGAAAATCACCACTTCATTCACGAAAACACGCTAAAAACTACATTAACTTGCACCAAAACCAGTAAAAAAAAAAAGCAAGTCTGGGAACAAGACTCCTCTTCTTTAACTTCATCACTGACTTAACATTAACATCTCTCACCCTTTATTCCGGGCCGTCACTTTGCCTCATTTTGAGAACCGTGTGTTTCCCTGGCTGGCTTCTGTATGACGCTCTTGTTTCTCTGTCCTCAGAACGTAGGAGCTTCATGTATACATTTCCATAATCCTACGTTTCGTCTGCAGTTTCCGTCGTGTCAGGAATCTTGCCTCGAGAGTGCCGAACATTTTGGGTCAGTGACATCTGAATTAAGGGAATGCTAATTTGCGTTTGTTTCTCCTCCCTTGGTAGCGTGAAGGTGTTCTGTCGCCGCCCCACCCCCAGCCGCCCCGCCCCGCCCCGCCCTGCCCCGCTGTGTTATTGTGGCGATGTTTGGGTGATGTTGCTTGTCTTGTGTTTGTTTCTGTTTTACTTCTTCTCTGTCTGTCTATGTTTCCCTGTCTTGCTGGCTGGCTGGTTAATTTCTCTCTCTCTCTCTCTCTCTCTCTCTCTCTCTCTCTCTCTCTCTCTCTCTCTCTCTCTCTCTCTCTCTCTCTCTCTCTCTCTCTCTCTCTCTCTCTCTCACCGAAAAACACAGTAACACAGAAAAAAACACATAGTATATAAAAAGACAAAGCAAAACTAGCAACACACACACACACACACACACACACACACACACACACACACACACACACACACACACACACACACACACACACACACACACACGCGCACACACACACACACGTTCACTTTTGTAGCTTTAGCAATTACAGCAAAACTCTTGTCGCCAAAAAAAAAAAAAAGACAAATGTGTACAGTATGAATCACACGTGTTATTAAAAGCGAAAAAAAATACAGAAAAAAACAGTCGTGACGCATCTGGTGCTACATATATTTGTTTATTTCTGGCTTTCATTTTTTTTTTTTTTGTGAAAATGTGAAAAAAAAGAATAATGACCGATTTTTTAGTAGAAAAGAGGAGAGGGAAGAGGAGGACGACAGAGAGAAAGAAAAGAGGAAAGGAAGGAAGATGAAGAAAAGGAGAGGAAAAAGGATGAAGAGGAAAGAAAGAAGGATACAGAGGAGGAGAAGAGAAAGAAGACGAAGATAAAAATGAGGAGGGAAGAGAGAAGAGAACGACCAAAAAGGATAACGAGGAGAGAGAAAAAAAGAAGAAAGCGGATGAGGAATAACTGAAGAGGAGAAAGACGAAGAAGATTAAAGAGGACGAGGAGGAGAATGAAGAGGAAGACGAGCAAGAGAAACATGAGGAGTTCAGGAAGTTGAAAAAGAAGTACGAGCATGGGGAGGGGGAGGAGGAGGAGGAAGAGGAAGAATCAAACAAGAAAGAGGAAAGACGAAGTTACAAAAGAATACACCAAAAAAAAAGAGTAAGAGATAACCAAGACCTCAAAAAGAAGAAAAAAAAACTAAACACACACAAACATTTACTAAAGAAAAAAATAACAGGAAAATAAACTAGATAAAAATAAAATAAAAATAACATAATAGACTCGTGTGAAAGAAGAAAAAGTACAGCTGAGAACAACAACAACGAAGCCAAAGAGGTTAGAAGGAAGAAAAGGGAGAGAAACTCAACATCTCTCGAAAACCTACGAGAATTGTGAAGCCTGAAGAATGAGAGAGAGAGAGAGAGAGAGAGAGAGAGAGAGAGAGAGAGAGAGAGAGAGAGAGAGAGAGAGAGAGAGAGAACCAGCGATAGAGCCATTTCCAGCCAGCAGGGACGAAGGGCGGCGCAGTGAGATGGAAGTGTCTGGCGGTGAACAGAACACTAGGCGGGGAAGAAGAAAAGGAAAGGGTGCCTTGCAGAGGTGTGAGGTTACAGAGAGAGAGAGAGAGAGAGAGAGAGAGAGAGAGAGAGAGAGAGAGAGAGAGAGAGAGAGAGAGAGAGAGAGAGAGAGAGAGAGAGAGAGAGAGAGAGAGAGAGAGAGAGAGAGAGTCCCTACCCCGAAGCTAAAAGATAAATTATTCGTACATAAGACACTCCAACAAAAGAAAAATAAATAAAATAAAATAAATAAAATAAATAAAATGAATAGATAAATAAATAAATGAAAGAAAAGTAAAATATAAATTAATAGAACTGATGCATTTATTCAATGTATGTTATTATCAGTTTTATTAATTATATAATTATTGTTGAGCGAAAAAAAAAACAATAACAACATAGTATCTCAAAGTACAACGTCATTCAGAATCAGCGTAGCAAAAAAAAAAAAAAAAAATTAATCATTACTTTTTTCCTTCCTTCAAACAACTGTCCTCCTTTCAAACAAGTAACAAGTATGCAAGGGTCGTGGACTCGTGCCATAAATGTTACAAAAGACGCAAAAACACACTTCAATCATGCTTTCCTCCCTTCCCTGAACACCTTCTTCTTTGTAACGAGTATGCGGAGGCGTGTCTTAAGCGTTGCTCTTGTCGTGTGTTGTCTTGTAATGCAGTGTCGGCGCCTCGTTTCCCGGTGTTATCTTCCCTCTCGTTATCGGTAATGGTAATCAGGCCGATACTAACGTGGGAGCAAAGTGTCGTGATGCACCAAACACTCCTAGCATTCATGACGAGGTAGGAAAACATGGTAGAGGAGGAGAGAGGGGCACTGGAAGGACGTGGGGAAGGAAAGGGAAGGACAGAAGGGAAACAGAGAATGAGGAAGGATATGAAGGAAGGAAAGGATGCGATTATATAGTGGGGATCCAAGAGAGAGAGAGAGAGAGAGAGAGAGAGAGAGAGAGAGAGAGAGAGAGAGACGTTCGTATTTCACTTCCTCTTCCTCCACACCCGCTGTTCTTCCTTTCTCTCTCTCTCTCTCTCTCTCTCTCTCTCTCTCTCTCTCTCTCTCTCTCTCTCTCTCTCTCTCTCTCTCTCTCAATATTCGCTAGTGTAATTTCAACTCAAAAAAATGTATATAATTGTAAGGAGAGGCGAGATTTCTTAAAGGACGGGGTAAAACATAACCACCATCATCAACTCCTCTACTACAACCACCACCACCACCACCACCACCACCACCACTGCCAACACTGCCATCTTAATCCGCGTCATAATCATTGCAGTTAAGCTTATTTTCCTTTCTTTTTAGCCTCTAGCACTGCGCCATCCCGATATTCATGTGTTTACCGTGCCAACATTACGTGTCTCCCGCCCCAGAAACCTTGCTATTACTCATTACCTTTTTCCTCCTCTCCATTTTCCATCTCCAACTTTCCTCTGAGTGCCAGGCGACAAAGGACAATCGGATAAAAGGAGGGGGAAAAAAAAGACGAAGGGAAAAAACATCGTATGAAAAAGTAAGCATGGAAAGTCAAACAGAGCCATAAAAGGATAGGTGGAAAAAAAAAATTTCCCAGCCTCCACGAGCATGACGCCGCTTTTTTCCACTCCGCCGCTGAAGGGGAAGTAAAAGAGGAGTTTCTTTTCGGCCCTCAACTGCCGACACGCGCCGGGAACGAGGCTCATTATGTGCTGAGCTGCAGGTGATGGCTGGGATTATCACGGGTATCCAAGGCCGCCGCTTCCACCTATCTGCCCGCCACACTCCTCCTCAGCCGCCTCCTTCCCCTCTTACTCCTCCTCCTCCTCCTCCTCGGCAGCCTCCCGTTTTCTTCGACTTTACTGTCTATGGCTATTATATGCGTTTATCTTCACCCTCGCTGCATCTCGTTTTCTTTTGTCCAGTTTTTGTACTTTTTTATGTTTTTATTGTTTCGCTTCGTCCCTCTCCAAGTATTTTCTTTTTTAGCATTTTTTTTCTTTTCAGTTTTTAGTTTTTTTTCTTTTTTTTCTTTTTTGTTTTTAGTTGAGGTCTGAAGATTGGATTCTATTTCCCGAGACGTAACTAAGAGTAAGGAAAATTCATCTACACCTTCTTTCGGTATGTTGTTCGTACTTTTAGCTTCATTACACTACACCTTTCTTCCTTTCGTCCATTTTCTATCTCCCTGTTCCTCCTTTTGCTATGTTATGCGTTTGTTTTTTTTGTTTTTTTATCTTCGTGGCACTACACCTGTTCTTGTTTTGTCTATTTTCTACGTCTTGTGCTCTCTTTTATATTTCATCTTCACTATGCAGCATATATATATTTTTTTTCATTTTCTTTGTCTTCCTTTGTATTCTTCTGCTGTTATGTGTGCTTTAATCATCTTCACTTTTTTTCTTTGTCTCTTTCTGTGTATTCCTTTCCTTTGTTTCTTCTCCGCTTTGTTATGTGTAGTTCAATCTTTACCACGCCTTTTTATCTTTTTTTTTTTTCAATTTTTTGTGTTTTCCTTTAACTTCATTTCACTTTTCACTCCACTAAAAATTTCCCTTCGCTTTGTTACGACGTCTCTTTATTACAGTATTCGTTGCACTTCACTAAATTTCCCCACACATCCTGGATCCGACCTTTCACTTCGCCTCCTTCCTTTCCCTTCTCTTCTCTTCTCTTCTCTTCTGTAATCTCCCCTATTCTTCCTTTTCCTGTGTTACTCTCCTTTATTTTCCCGTTTGTTTCCTCTCCGGTTTCCTCGTTTTCTTGTCAGATTTTTATCCCAGTTTATTTTCCTTCCATTCAGTTCCTTGGTTTTTTTTTTTTCAATCTTCCTCTTAAACTTTCAGCTGTTTTTTTTTTATGCTTAAATTTTGTATATGCTTCAGCTTTTGTTTATCTAAAAAAATCTCTCTCTCTCTCTCTCTCTCTCTCTCTCTCTCTCTCTCTCTCTCTCTCTCTCTCTCTCTCTCTCTCTCTCTCTCTCTCTCTCTCTCTCTCTCTCTCTCTCTCTCTCTCTCTCTCTCTCTCTCTCTCTTACTGAATTGTTTGATTTCATTTCGTCTTTTCTCTATTTTCATATTTCATGATATTTCTCATGCGCACACGTTTTTTTAATTAGTTTCCTTTCATTAAGTTCTGTTTCATCTCGTTTCACTCAATCTTGATCAGTCTTTCGCTTTTTTTTTCCCTTTCGTTTCACTATCACTCATACATTCTTCTGTCTCTTCTTCACCTTCTGTCTCTCCATTTTCCTCTCTTACTCCCTCTCACCTATTCTGTCTCCTTTCCCTCTTCTTCTCATTCTCGTCATTCTCTTTCTCCGTTTTCCTCTCTCTCAGGTACTCCCTCACAGTCTTCTTTCCCTCTTCTAGTCTCTCTCTTTCTCTATTTGCCCCTTCCTCCCATCCGTCTCTGCCCCTCTCTGTCACCTGGGAGAGAGAGAAAGTGAAGACCTGATATCCCATTTTCTGTTGCTCCATTCATCTTTGTTTGTGATAATGAGGATTTATTGCCCGCTCCAACAATAACTAAAACAAGAGCAACAGCGAAAACAAAAGCAACAACGAAAGCAAGAACAACAACAATAACGAAAACTACTATATAAGCAACAAAAACAAAACGACAGCAATTATAGTGAGAGTAGTGGTGGCAGTAGTAGTAGTAGTAGTAGTAGTAGTAGTAGTAGTAGTAGTAGTAGTAGTAGGAGGAAGACAGTAGCAATAATAATAGTAATAATAATGATAATAATAATAATAATAGTAACGACCAAGTAATAACAGGCCGGACTAGGGAACAGGTGTTTCATTTCCCGCGAGTTCGTGATGATGAGCTGTGTTGGTTTGGAAGGTTCATATTCACGGCTTCGAGACATCAAAGAACGGGAAGCGTGTCATGACTCTGAATGTTGACGTGTGCGCTCTCTCTCTCTCCCTCTTTCTCTCTCTCTCTCTCTCTCTCTCTCTCTCTCTCAGAGCTGATCAGACTCATTAAAAGCAAGAATCTTAGGAGTTTTAAAAGCTTTCTCTCCATTCGCTTCATTATTTTCTCTAATTCTCAGCTCAAAGATAAAAAGTTCGAAGATTGCTCTGTTTTTCCTCCTTAAAACTTGTGATACTTAAAATGTTCCTTTTTAAAACTTTGTGCCTCATTTTTTTCTTTTGTCTTCCGAGCTTGCAATGCTTGTTTATAGGGGCTTTTATGTGAGTTTTTGTTGTGTTTTACTCTTATTGTTTTCTTTCCCCCTTTCCTACACACACACACACACACACACACACACACACACACACCAGCATCATCATCATCATCATATTATAATCACTACTACTACTACTACTACTACTACTACTACTACTACTACTTTTGGTGGTGTGTCGACCCTTTGTCCCGTGTCTCATTTATATCTAGAAGTACTGTTGTCATTTTGTGGCAGCTTAATTAATTACGAGCTAAATTAATTATCCTGGTGGTTCATTACTGTTTTACTTTTCATTACTCGCTGTGCTCCTTGGTGGTGGTTTATTTATGTAATTTTATGTAACTATTTGGTATTCGGTATTTATGTAACTATGTTTATTCTGTATCTGTAGTGGCGCGTCAGGACTCACAAGGTGCCAAGTATCTATTCGTGTATTTTTTTTGGGCTCGAAGTAATGGAGGTCGTTTCGTTGTTTTGATGTTACCAGAAAAGCAGCTTTCCAGTCACTAGTGTATTGTTCGGTTTTAGAATTGTTGTGTAGTGTTGATTGACAGGAGAGGAAAAGTGATGCATAGATGAGTTGTTTATTATTATTATTATTATTATTATTATTATTATTATTATTATTATTTTTATTTTTGTTTGTTATAATACTAATACGAGGGTAAGTTGTCCTTGTTATTGTTCTTTCTTTTCTCATTGGGTTATGAAACTTTTTAACCTTTATCTAGTTTACCTCTTTTTTTTTCATTTTCTTATTGACTAAAAGTAAACCGTGTCGTGTCTACTGAATATCGAACTTTTTTTTTTATTTAAAGGTGCTCAGGTCCAGGGCAACTCAAAGGCTGTAAAAAAAAATTGTAAAAAAAAAAATTGTAAGTCCCCAGTTGTAAAAAAAAAAAAAAAAACATTCAAAAGTGAGGTTATAGCTTGTCCTTATAACCGTTTGGATGCCAGACGATTTTTCCCACGACTATATGTAAATTCACCGACCCTCATTTTTTGTACTTCTCTTAAATAATTCCCTAGCCTTGAAGAAACAAAATTAACGTTATTCTTTCGTTTCTCTCTCTTTCTGGATGTTAGCGGGTAAATATAGCAGTGAGAAGATTAAATTATGTAGATTATCCTATTACTTTAACACCTACCCATCTACTCCGTCCCTCACACACACACACACACACACACACGTAGCTATCTTTTACATAACACTCCCCTTTCCTCTCCTTTCCCTTCACAGATCACCAGCCACCACACGGAGCCTCTCACGTCTACTTTTATTGCTTATTTCACGGCTGTTCGCTCCTCCCAGACGCAATATTTCACCTCCTTTGCTCCCTCGCCTCCACAAAACTTACACTCACTGACCCATGCCGCCGCTGGAGCTCCTCTCTCCCCTTCCTAACAGAACTTTCTCCTCCACTTACTTTCTTACCTTCCTTCGTCGTTCCCAGACTTAGTTGCCCTTTTTCTATCCTCTATATCGAAACTCTCTCTCTCTCTCTCTCTCTCTCTCTCTCTCTCTCTCTCTCTCTCTCTCTCTCTCTCTCTCTCTCTCTCTCTCTCTCTCTCTCTCTCTCTCTCTCTCTCTCTCTCTCTCTCTCTCTCCCCGGGCCACACGTGCACCCAGACACAACTTTCCCTTAACTCCGAGTCAGACTTTCTCCTTAAGCGACACATACGGGCAAAGATGTTTCTCTCTCTCTCTCTCTCTCTCTCTCTCTCTCTCTCTCTCTCTCTCTCTCTCTCTCTCTCTCTCTCTCTCTCTCTCTCTCTGTTGTTCAGTTTCCTAAAGTTTCTTCCCTTTTTTTCTGTCCCCCAAGTTTTCCTCCTCCTGTTTCTCCTCTTTCCCCCCTCCTCCTCCTCCGCCTCCTCCTCCTCCGCCTCCTCCTCCTCGTAGCCACAGGTGTGTTGTTGTTTGTTTGTCTCATTATCATGCCCCCGCCCTCGCGTCGTCCATCCCGTGTTTTTCCTGCAGAGGCTGTCAGCGTCCTCGTATCTTTCTTCTTTTCGCTGCTGCGTGGACTAATGAGAGCTCTTATTTGCACTGGCTCGTGTTTTATTTAATTTTCGCAATAAACGGCGGAGGGACGGGTGAGAGAGAGAGAGAGAGAGAGAGAGAGAGAGAGAGAGAGAGAGAGAGAGAGAGAGAGAGAGAGAGTTATGTAATACAATGTAAGGAAGATAAAAGTAGAAAGTACTTTTCACTGAGAGAGAGAGAGAGAGAGAGAGAGAGAGAGAGAGAGAGAGAGAGAGAGAGAGAGAGAGAGAGAGAGAGAGAGAGAGAGAGAGAGAGAGAGAAACATTTTCGTTTTATAATACAATAGAAAGTATAAAGTGTATTCTCGCTAGAGAGAGAGAGAGAGAGAGAGAGAGAGAGAGAGAGAGAGAGAGAGAGAGAGAGAGAGAGAGAGAGAGAGAGAGAGAGAAACACTTCCAGCATTATATCAACACACTAAAGTTGAGAGTGAAAAATATCTTTCCTGTTTCCACCATTCCTTCTCGTCTCCTCTTCACAGTTACATTTCCCACTGTTCTCTTTCTCCTCTCTCACTCCTACTTCCCATCCTCTCACCCTAAATATACACTTTCTCTTCCTTATTATTTCATCGTCCTCTTAACGTCTCCCTTCACTCTCATCCGATTAATAACAGTTATTTCGTCCTTTTAACATTTGCTTCAATTCCAGAGTTTGATGTGTGTGTGATTAGGAGAAAGTTGCGTGGTCCTTGCTGGATGGATGAACGAGTGAGGTTGATGGCAAAGTAGATGGCTAGATAGATGGGTAGTTTGGTGGATAGGCAGCTTGGTAGATAGTTAAAAGAAAGGAAAATATGTAAATTGGTAGATAGTAAATAGGTAGATTGGTGGATGAATAGTTTGGTTGATAGATAGATAGATTGATGTAGATAGATATATGTAAATGAAAGAAAAATACATGTAACTTGATTGGTAGGGAAGTAGATACATACGTACATGGCAAATAAACAGAAAATAAAGAAAAGTTTAAGATACTAATGTGTTGAAAATAGAAAACTAAATTATTTAATAGAGAGATACACATATTTAGTGACCTGAGATTGGCTGAGGAAAAGTTAGTATGTAGAACTGAATAACTGAACGGATGTATAGATAAAAATACATTATAAACACAAGAGTCACGTACATACAAAAATATCGAAGAGAAAAAATGTAACTGATAGCAAGACAAAAAAAAAAAATATACATAAAAAAAAGTTGAAAAGTAAACTATATAGAAAAGAAATAGTGTAAAGAGAGAGATGAAAAACAGATGCGCGTGGAGGACTATAGAAAGTAGAAAGCGAGACGCAAATCTGTGATGAATAATCCAGTTTCAGTGTAGATGTTTCACACGATTTTGCGCTTCAGGGTAGGAAGATTATTCTATTTGCCTTTTTCCTTTTCCCTTTTTCCTTTTTCCTTTTTATTGTTTGTTTGTTTTCGTTTATTCAAGAGCAAATACATGTTTCTGTCTCTGTCTATGCTTCAGTCTGCTTACCTTCTTATTTTTTTTTTGTTTCGTTTATTTTTACAGTTTGAGACTTTTTTTTCTCTTCACGTTTCTAATCTTATCAAGTTAAAAACAGCATGAAATATAGGACTGTTTTTTTTTCTTCTAGTTGGTAACATATATTCTCTCTCTCTCTCTCTCTCTCTCTCTCTCTCTCTCTCTCTCTCTCTCTCTCTCTCTCTCTCTCTCTCTCTCTCTCTCTCTCTCTCTCTCTCTCTCTCTCTCTCTCTCTCTCTCTCTCCCCCCCCCCACCCTCCCTGCATTAATAATTCCAGCATCCATCATGTCCCTTTTCTCTCCACTGCTCTGACACAAATGCTTCTCTCCTTCCTCCTTCACCTCGCCTCCGTTGACATTTCCTTCCTCCGGGTCCTCCTTCCTTTTCCTCTTCGCCTCCTGCACTCCTACCTCCTCCTCCCCTTCTCACCTTACCTCCCGTGCCCGCCTCTCCTTCATTCCCTTTTCTCCTCCTTTCCTGCGTCCCTCTATTAATGAACTTCCGCGGGTTTGTGAGCAGGAAATAGTTCTTCCAGACACAAAGACACGCCGCCCCTTGGAGATGGAGGGCGGGAAATCGTGAGGAGGAGGAGGAGGAGGAGGAGGAGGAGGAGGAGCAGGAGGAGGAAATGTCTTGAGAAATTGGGTACAAAGAAATTTAGGATCAAAATATTGAGAGAGTTGAACATGAATCCGTCGATGTGTTTCCTTATAAATGTTTGTTTATTTATGAGGAGGAGGAGGAGGAGAAGAGGAGGGCGACGACGACGAGAAAGACAAGATCGTAGTGGAGAAACAGACAGAGAAAAAAAAGTAAAGGAAAACAAGAGGTTCCTGATGGGAGGGAAAATATTTAAAAAGTGGAGAAAATACTCGATTGAAAGGGACGTATGGAAGAGTAAGGAAAAAAAGGCGAATTTGTAATTTTCCCCTTCACAAATCACAGGGATATTTTTACATAACCTTCTTGAAACATTTCCTGATGGATAGTTTTTTATATAGACCGTGGCAGAAGGAGGTGGATGGGAGGAGGAGGAGGAGAAACGACCAGGAGAAGAAGAAAGTTTAAGAATGATGAACAAGGAAGAGGAAGTTATAGAAATGGAAATAAGTCTAGCACACGAAACTTGAAGAATAACAATAAAGGAAAAATTGATAGAAATGAAAGTAAGTGACGCGAATTTTGAAGAGTAAGGAGGAAAATGAAAAAAAAGAGGGACATAAATGGAATTAAGAATGACACGCCTAACAACAACAACAACAACAACAACAAAAATGATGATAAAGGAAAGAAACGTTACAAATAAAAGGAAAGGATAACCGTTAGAATTGAAAATAAGAACGCCACGAAATTTGAAGGAGAACGAAAATAGCAAAAAAAAAAGAAAAAGTAAAAGAAAAAAGACAAATTAACTACTTTTTAACTCATCTATTTATCTATCTATTTATCCCTTTTTTCCCCCAGTTTTCCGTCATTCACAAACCAGCGCAGCATCCCCCGTCCTCTCCTGTCCTGCCCCCCAAGACACCCCCATCGCTGCGCCAGGTGTATAATCCTCTCAGCCTTAAACCGCATCACCTTAATACAAAATAAACTGTACTGCTTTGCCTTGATTTCCCGCGGGAGTGAGGTAAAAAAAAATTGCCTCATAATTTATTCCCAGAGAGAGAGAGAGAGAGAGAGAGAGAGAGAGAGAGAGAGAGAGAGAGAGAGAGAGATTATAATGAGGAGAGGAAAGAAAGCCAATAGACCCATGACGTTCTCTTATAAGCTTGATTTACTCTTGGCAGTGGTAAGATAGAGTAAGAGGAAACTTGAAGAGTGTACTGCGTGTGTTTATTCTCAGATACCAGTAGTTGCTAGGTATACAACACACACACACATACACACACACACACACACACACACACACACGTCACAAGCGTATTTGGTATAATTGACGTATGTTCGCAGTTCTCACGCCATTCCGACGTTTTTATTGCGGAAATTGCTTCGTTTGGCTTTTATTTCACTTTTTTTTATTTGTGATTTATTGGTTTGTTCCAGATTAGGAGTTTTTATTTTTATCGACGTTTTATCTGCGACTTATCTTTATTGCTTTCCATTTTTCTTTGTTTCTCTATCACAACGCAGTTTTTTTTTTCTTCATCTACCATTCAGCCATTCTACCTTCACTCATTCATTCCCATCCACGATAAAATGAACTATATCCTTTCTTCCTTCCTTATTCTTGACCCTCCACTCATTGACCCTCTCGTTAAGCACACACAAACCACTACCTTGACAAAAACACCATAAAAACGAGTATCTCCATGGCTGTAGGAGCACTCACTACCTACCTACCTTTCCTTCCTTATCTGCCCTTACCACTCATCGCCTCTAATTAAGCAGTAAAGCAACGCCTTCACTTAACCATCGGAAAAACAAAACAAAACCCCATGCCTGCAGAACCACCCTCGCTACTCCTTTCTTTCTTTCGTCCTTGCTTGGTGTACTCGTTCTCTCTTCCCTCCTCTCCTCTCCTCTCCCAGGGCCGGCCGTGAATCAGGTGCCGGGAAGTACTGCCACAGGACAAATATCGGAAACCCATATCGGACACTCCTTCACTTCCCTCCGGTTGAATTTGCTTTTTCCCTGGCTGGTTGTAGTGTTCACGATCCGACGACTCTGCCAGGAAAGAGCAGCTGCAGGCAGGGCTGGAGCGAGGGAAAGAGGGAGGGAGGGGAAAGAAAGGAGGTAATAGGAGAAGCAGGTGGAGTAGGAGAGGTGGAGTGAGGATAAAACAGAAAGGACTGAAAAAAGGATGTGAGTTAGCAAAGGAAGGAAGGAAGGGGGAGGGAAATGTGAAGGAATAGAGGTATAATGAAGTGTGTTAGAAGGAATTGGGAAAGAAGAAAAAAGAATGAATAAAAGAAAAAGGAAAAGAGGAGAAGCACGTGGATGAATGATAAAACAAAGGACAAAAAGGGAGAGAAGTAGGAGGGAAATGTGAAGGAATAGATGTATGAATTGTGGAAGAGATAACTGAGAGAAGAAAATGCATGAAAAGAAAAAAAAAAGGAAAAGAGGAGAATTGAGTGGAGGAATGATAAAACAAAGGACGAAAAAAAAAAAAATGCGATTTAACAAGGGAGTGGAGGAGAGAAATGCGGAGGAATAGAGATATAATGAATTGTGGAAGAAGGAAATGAGGAGAAAGAAAAGAGATGAAGAGAAAGAGCAGGAGAGGTGGAACAACGATAAATAAATGATCAAAAAAAAAAAAAACATACGAGTTAGCAAAGGAAGGAAGGAGGAGGAGGAAAATGCGGAGAAAAAGAGGCATACTGAATTGTGGAAGAAGGAGATGAGAAAGAAGGAAGAAAATATATGAAAGAAAAGAAAAAGAGAAGAAGCAAGTGAAGCAAGAATAAAAACAAATGGCAAAAAGGAATGAGAGTTAGCAAAGGAGGAAAGGAGAAAGGAAATGCGGAGGAACAGAAATATAATGAAATGTAGAAGAAAGCAATGAGAAGAAAGAAGGAAGAAAATGTAAAGGGAAAGAGGAGAATCAGGAAGTGAAAGAACAAAAGGACAGGAGGATTTAACAAGCGAGGAAGGGAAAGAAGAAAAACAAGCGTACTGAATCAGGAAGAGAGAAGGAAATAAGGAGGGAAGATAGAGATGAAGGAAAGAAAGAGGGAGGTGACAGCTGGAGGAGAGGGAGCAGCAATAAGAAAAAAATGGAGGAAAAGAGGGAAAAGAGCCGTAGGGAAGCAGAGAAAGAGAAAGGGAGCGGGAGAGGTAGAGCAACAGAAGAGGTTGGATCGGAGTGGAGTATACAGGTTTGGGGGCACGAGTAGCATCTCAAACTTTCGGATGCAAATTAAAAGTGATGAGTAATTGAGATGAGGAGAATGTTCCCTAGACATTCTTCCTTTCCTTCTTTGCCACAGAGTCTGAGAGTGTGTGTGTGTGTATGTGTGTGTGTGTGTGTGTGTGTGTGTGTGTGTGTGTGTGTGTGTGTGTGTGTGTTTTAGTATTCAGGTTTGGCTTCAGTTAGTCCTCTATATGATGTTGTTTTCTTTTTAAGTTAGACGAAAAAAAAACATGTATTTTTTGTTACTTATAATTTTTTTCTCAGTTGACTACTACTACTACTACTACTACTACTACTACTACTACTACTACTACTACTACTACTACTACTACTACTACTACTACCACCACCACTACCACTACTGCTGTGTATTTATTACTTAAAGAATATCCAAATATAATCATGTTCTTGTTTCTCTATTATTTTTTGCTAGTTTTGTTATCTACGTTCTGTTTTATCGAATGATCCATTTTTATAAGTGTTATTCCGGTGGCTTTATACGGACCATAACGAAATTCATATCCATTACGTTTTGTTAAGTCTTTCTATTTTTTTGTGGTCAATGAAAATTTTTATTCATCTACCTACCTATCTATCTATCTATCTATCTATCTATCTATCTATCTATCTATCTATCTATCTATCTATCTATCTATCTATCTATCTATCTATCTATCTATGTATCTGGGTGGATAGGGAGGGGTGGGAGGAATAGACACAGAGGCAGAGGGAACACAGACATGTAAAGAAGGAGGAAGGGGAATAGAGAAATGCAAGTTATAGCAGAGGGAAGGCATTGTTAAAGGGAGAGGAGGGCAGAGACGGGGAAAAAAAAAGGTAAACTGAGGGAGAGAGAGAGAGAGGGTAGGTAGGGTAAGAGCCTTAAGCGGCAGAGGGAGAAGAGAGTAGTGGGAGGGTGTAAAAGTGAGAACAAAATCGGATGGAGAGAGAAAAAAAAATGAATCTAGAAAAAAAAAAACGCTATTTACTTTGGGGGGGGAACTAGAGAGAAAGGGAGGGTTACTCGTATGGGAATGACTCTCTCTCTCTCTCTCTCTCTCTCTCTCTCTCTCTCTCTCTCTCTCTCTCTCTCTCTCTCGCTCTCGCTCTCGCTCTCGCTGTTTTCGCTATGAGGACAAGACAAGGGTGGAGTCAACGGCTTGTATTCCCTCGTATATATTTGTCTTTCGCTTCGCTTTCCTCCATAATGAAAACACGGGACGCTCGCTGTCTTGTTCCGCTGTGCTCGAGTTTTTCCTTCTGTTTCTTATATCTGACAGAATGGCAGCAGAGAGAGAGAGAGAGAGAGAGAGAGAGAGAGAGAGAGAGAGAGAGAGAGAGAGAGAGAGAGAGACCGTATATTGCGCCATATGATCCAGTTATTGCAGTGTCATTAATTCAGTCAGTCAGTCAATTAATCAGTCTTTCTCTCTAATTCCTCTAACTAACCCCTTTTGGTATGGACAGAAACTCTCTCTCTCTCTCTCTCTCTCTCTTTCTCTCTCTCTCTCTCTCTCTCTCTCTCTCTCTCTCTAAAATGATGATAACCTTAACGAAAGTAACAAAAAAATCACTAACTTCACTTGTTTTTAGTTGTCCTCTCTAATTTCCCAGCTAAACCTATTTGGTATGAACACAGCACACTAACACTTTCTCTCTGAAAAAGAAAGAGAATCATGATCGTAGAAAAATAATCCCCCAACCTTCTTTTTTTCTTTGTCTTCAGTGTTTCTCTATTATTCCTTTCACTAAACACTTTTGATATGAACAGAAAACGATAACATTTTCTCTCTACTTTCTCTGTCTATCTCCTCCTCTCTAAACAGAAATATCATAGAGAAGATGGATAGTAGAAAAATTCCTACTTATCTCTTTTTAATCGTTCTCCCTGATTCCTCGAAATAACTAACTTTGGTTTCACTACAAAACAAAACACTTTTAATCTGAAATAAAATCATAAGGAAGGTAATGTTTTTTTTTTTATAATTCAACCAACTTTTTTATTCAGTCGTTCTCTCAAATTCCTTTCACTAACCTCCTTTCGTATGAACACAAAACATAAAAAACACTTTCTCTCTAAAAAAAAATAATAATAATAATAATAATAAAAAGTAAAAGAAATCCTATCAAATTCCTTTTCTGTCTTGAGAGTCGTTCCCCGTAATTCCCCTAACTAACACAATACTAAAAAAAAAAAAATTGAAGATATCAAATATAAGAAAAAAATAAAAATATTATATATATATATATATATATATATATATATATATATATATATATATATATATATATATATATATATATATATATATATATATATATATATATATATATATATATATATAAAACAAAGCATCTTACCAACCTCCTCTTCCTCCCCATCGCGGCATCTTTCGCATCTCCCTGAGCGTGGGCGGAAAACAGTTTTACATTCATGAATGCTAAAGCTTTACCTCAAATCAGTGTCATTATGCTAAGTATCCAGCGTGGGCCTCTGACTGACGTATCGATCCTAGCTCCGATATTTCATTAGCATCCATGACTCGTGATCAGCCTGGAGGCCCTCCATTCCGCACTCCCTGTCTATCACGCCTCCGCCAGACAAAGGGAATTCCATGATGCATTATTAAGCACATCAGATCATAAGGGAAGGTTTAAGATCATAAGGGAAGCTGCAAGATCATAAGGGGAAGCTGTGAGATCATAAGGAAAGCTACAGGATCATAAAGGAAATAAGATCGCAAGGGAAATATCAAAGGGAAGCTGCAAGATTAATAGGAAGCCGCAGTATCGTAAACAAGATTATAAAGGAAGCTGTAAGTTCATGAAGGAAGCTGCAAGAAGTCTACAAGTGGCAGTTCCTATGTAAAAGACAACATACCTCTGCCCTCCTATCACCTCTTTTTTTTCTACTTAATGAAACCGGGTTAACTACTAGTCAGCTAATCTTCTAATGCTTGCTATTGACTCGTACTTCGCTTCAGGGAATAATAATACGAGAGTTGCATTAATGTGCAGGATGGAGCATTAAAAACCGTTCGCTCCTCACTCACTGTCACTAGCACACGGCTGCCAGACAGGAGGGAATATGATGATGCCTTTATTTCCACCGACAGAACTTTAGGAAATGAGGCGGTGGTTGCTTTTTTACGCAGTCGACACAGAACATAAAGACCCTTCGCTTCTCACACCCTGCCACTACCACGCCTCCGCCAGATGAGAGAGACGATGATGCCTTTATTCTTTACCACCGGATTTTGTTGGAGCGTTGAGGGATGGTTGCGTCAGTCCAGGATAGGAGGTAAAGCCCCTTAGTCTCGTAATATCTTTAACATACCTTTACTGAGCTTTTTTCTTCTTCCGTTAACTTTTAGAAGCGGGGAATTAGTGGGGGTTTTTCGTCCTTTATTTTTTATGTCCCTGGCCTCCCTCGCTCGTAAAAGAGATAAGATAAAGTGATTAGTGACTTTTTTTTTTTTTTTTTTGTCATCAAGTATATTACGGGGTGGATAAAGTGATGGGGTCATATGTAGCACAGAACGTAATGACGACCTTAAGGCCATTTGTTTCTGTCTTACTACATTTTTGCATGAAGATGGTCTTGCGTCTCTATCTTAAATCATCAAGTTTTATTATTGTCTTGAGTCAGGTTATGTTTGCTAATACGCATCATGACTGAATTTTCTCTCCACCTGTTCCTGACAAATTTAAGATCAACTGTTTCTGTCTCTGTTTTGTTGCGTGATGTTTTGTCTTTGCTTTTTTTTATTTTATTTATTTTATTTTATTTTACTTTATTTTTATTTATTTATTTATTTATTTATTTATTTATTTATTTAATTTTTCTTTGTGTGTGTGTGTGTGTGTGTCACCGAGTTTTGTGCTGAATTTTCTCTCCACCTCTTCCAGACAGACTTAAGACCATTTATATTTGTCTTATTATCTTTTTGCATGAGGATGATCTTAAGCTTTTTATCTTTCATCATCAAGTTTTATCGTGTTGAGTCAGGTAATGTCTGTTAATACGCACCAAGACTGTGAAACTTAAGATCATTGCTTCTGTCCCACTAACGTTGTGCGTGAGGAAGGTCTTGTATCTTAATCTTTCATCAAGTTTTATTGTGCTTTGTCAGGTGATGTTTGTGCTAATACTCGCAAATGCTTTTTATTTTTTTTTTCTTTCCACCTGTTCCTGAGAAAGTCAAGATGATCTGGTTCTTTCTTTACCTTTCTGCGTAAGGAAGATATCATGTTTCTTTTTTTCCATCATCAAGTTAGTTTAATTTTATTCGCCTAGTTTAGTTTACAGTTTATTTGCAAAAAAAAGTTACATACATCTATAGATACACTATAGCATAACGACTTGGCTTAGTTATTTCTTACCAGGTAGTTATGCTGTTAAAAGGCTAAAATCAAGTTTGAAACAAATATGAAATAAAATTGTCATGTTTATACTAATACGTACTGAGACTAAACATTTCTCTCCGTTGCTCCTGACAAACAAAGATAATCTACTTCTGTCTCATTACTTTTGTGCGCGAGGAAGGACTTTAGTTCAATTTTGTCTTCACCAAGTTATGTTGATTATACTAATGCGTACAAAGACTAAACATTTCTCTTCACTACTCTTGACAAACTTAAGATCTCGTACTCCTTTCTCACTCTTCTATCTCAATGTCTCATGAAGCCTTACTGTGTTGAGTCAGGTTAGGTTTGTACTTATAGGAACCAAGCCCGAATCACCCCCTTCCATCTGTTCCCCGTAATCTTCACTATCTTCACGTGTAAGTAACAATTTTCAGTCGTTTTTATTTAATCAAGGAGAAGGTTTATTCTGTTGAGTCAGGTCATATTTGCATTAATATATAGTGTAACTGAATTAATCTCTCTCTCTCTCTCTCTCTCTCTCTCTCTCTCTCTCTCTCTCTCTCTCTCTCTCTCTCTCTCTCTCTCTCTTCTCCTGTGTCTGTATGTATGTGTGTGTGTGTGTGTGTGTGTGACGTGTTTGGTGTGTGCATGTCTGCCTTTCAAATTCGTTTATTGCACGCATATCATATTTATTGAATCTTGCACCGTGGAATTATACCCGCTGGCGTGAGCACTCCATTTGGGTGAGGTTCTTTACTGATGCCTTTTTTGTGGGTCTGTCTTCACTGGCGCTGCATTCTCGTGTCCCTGGCGAAAGTGGTTGAGGCCAAAAATATCACCACTCCGCGAATATCACACAAAAACTCGACAAAAATCGCCCACAATCAGAGACTTTCAGGTAAAGTATTTCCCGGAATGAATACCCGCCTTGTGAAAACCGCCTTTTTTGTATCGCTCTCCATTTTGGACTTTCCTCTCGAGCTTAACTTTTTTTTTTTTTTCTGAAGTTGCAGAATAGCGGGCTTTTCTTTCTCCTCCTGCACGCATAAAAAAAAAGTACATATCTGAGTTTATTTATGATGGTGATGGGCGCTAGCGTGGCGTGTCTTCAGCGACTAGTAGAGGAAGGAACTAGTTTGCTGCCCTCACCTGACCTCCCACAAGCATAAAAAGTACCGTGCATATCCAAGTTTATTCATAATGATCGTCTCCAGCGTGGCATTTCTTCGAGAGGTTAATGGAAATGGAAGTAGTGGAAGCAACGTTACTTACCCGGACAAGTGGTGTAGCAGGAGCGGGAGTTAGGGGGGCGATCAGCGTCCTTGCAGAGGGTGGGTGGCAGCGGCCGTCCCCTGACATCAGCACACCATACTGTCCGTTCCTCGCTGCCCAGGCCGCACCCTCGCTCCGACCAGCACACGCCCCACTCCCCTGACACAGAAGAGAGAGAGGCAGGCTGTTAGAGAGCTCATAGATAATACATTGATCAGACACACTTATAGATATTACGTAGAAAAAAGTGAAATGATACCGTTTTGTGTACGTAAGAATGAGAAATAGTAGTGATTATGAAAGGATAAGAGAAAGGCAGGCTGTCAGAGCGGTCATAGATAGTTAATGTATTGATTGTAGATGTATTAATCGACATGACATAGAAAAAAGGAATGAAATGATACCGTTTAATTGAAATATTTGAAATGCTTAATCACTCTAATGGTATTTGTACATGATTGATATAGTGTAGGATTTTCAAGATACCAGTTACCCTTTTTTGAAGCCTTTAATGTAAGCTGGAGAAATAGTGGTTGTTGTTATAGTCTCAATGGTTACGGTAAGATCATTTGAATTGCTGATGTACAAAGGACAGACTTTATATCCTCTCACTATTAGACGAATTTTTCCCATCATTACTAACATTTGGACACACTTTAATACAGCAGGCTCTTGAATAGATTAGGAGAAAAAGACCAGAGATTACTTTTTTTTTTTTTCCGTATCCATGCAGAAATAAATAAAAAAAATCAATAAAAATAAATAATGTTAACGAAGAACTATCATTACACACACACACACACACACGCACACACACAGTACGGTGCCATTAACACATCACGTAACAAGATATGCATGACTGACAGGTGAGTGTGATGATTGGCAGGTGTGTGTGTGTGTGTGTGTAATGCAGTCTCTCGCTCACTAATGCCTCTCATTATTCCTTCATATGGGACCTCGGATACCTGCTAATGGGCTGTTATTGAAGCCTTGTTGTTGTTGTTGTTGTTATTATTATTATTATTATTATTATTATTATTATTATTTTATTATTATTATTATTATTATTATTATTGTTCTTGATGTTGGTGTCGAGTTTTTTTTTTTTTTTTTGTTATTATTGTTGATGTTTTTTTTCTGCAGTCGTTGTTATCGTTGTGGTCGTTTTTCTTGTCGTTCTATTCGTTGTTGCTGTTGCTGTCTTTTTATTGTCTTTTTTTTTTGTCGAAAGTGAACCTCCATCTTAGTCTTTTTCCTCACGTCGCTCTTGTGGAAAATTTCGTCCGTCCGTGGGAAAGTTTGTCCTTGGAAGAGAGTAATGGTGGTGGTGGTGGTGGTGGCGGGGCGTCCAATCTGTGTTATCATGAGTTAGGGCGGAGTTAGAGTCTTACGGCCTCCATCCTGATCCTTCATTAAAACTTGTGCGCCAATTAACGGCGGTGTGAGTGTTGGGCAAGGCCAATGAAGCGGCGACGTGTTTGTCTCCGCGCCCCGCCACACACACACACACACACACACACACACACACACACACACACACACACACACACACACACACACAGTTATTGACCACAGCTTTTACAATAGTCATTACACAAATTTTAGTTCGTATAATCGAGAACAAGACAATTCAGTAATAGTTCCACTTAAACTAAAATACTGCAACACACACACACACACACACACACACACACACAAACACACACACACACACACACACACACACACACACACACACACACACAACTCTCAAATAACTAATTGTTTATTTCGGTGCATTATTTTCATAGTTTAATGTTTTACCTGTATACATTTTTATTTATTTTTTTTTATAGTCCAAACTTTTTTCAAGCCACATATCGCACAAGCTGAGTTGCCACGCGTGTTATAATGGCGGACATATAAAACTGTCATATAATATTGTGTGTTTTATATGCATTTTCGTGACGTGCTTACTGTGGTGTGTATATTCGCGTTTTTTTTCCCTTCGGCTCGGTGCTCAGGTTAAGGTAGTGGCTAAGTCTGCCTCGGTCACCTGTGCAGAGTATTGGTTGAAGGCTCTGTTAGGTTTGTTTTGTGGGAATGTCACGTGAATTATTACTGGTGATTTTTGTTTTAAGTACTTCATGGTATTTCACGCGCTAACCGGCAATTCTTTTATATTTAGATTTGTTACATTTCCTCTTGATTTTTAATACTGTGATTGCATGTGACCTTTCCATCTCCCACGTGTATTAGTAACACGTCACTACTGCAACAAATTTTCAATATAGTTGTGAACTGGGAATATTACCTGAAAACCAAGAACATTAATCCTTGCGTCCGTTGTACCTGAGAACCGGGAACATTTATAATTGCCTTTCATGTACCTGAGAACCGGGAACATTAGCATTGCCGTTTCTGTACCTGAGAACCGGGAACATTAATCAGTGCCCTTCCTGTGCCTAAGAACCTATCGTTGACTGTAATCTGAGAACCGGAAACCTTTACCATTGGCCCCGCTGTAAAAGAACCAGAAACATTAATCATTTGCATATTATACAATTTTCAGTTCCAGCAGACTTGGAGGGCCTTGGGTAATGCGTGGAGCGGCCGTGTGTCACCTCAGTAATGCGTGGCGCTGCAGGTCGTCCCCAGCCTCAACACGCCGGCAGATAGACTACTCCTCAGCCTGCCTCAGCCTCTCTCTCTCTCCCAGCCCGTCTCTCTCAGCCCTGCTCGCCGACAGATTTCCCGAGGGCAGCCTGTCTTGACCTCATACATATCCCAGTTGTCTCCCAGAGAATATATGTTTCACGTGTCTCTCTTACTGCCTGGGTTTGGCTTGAGTTTTCATTATTACCTCCAGTCCAGTTCAGCAGGGGACGTGGTGTGGTGTGATGTGTTTTTTTGATGTTGTTATGTTTGTTTTGTTGATTGTCGTTGTTTTTATCATTATCATAGTCTTTTCATTTTCGGTTTGTTTTTCTTTTCATGTTCTTGTTTTTTTTTCTTTTGTTGCTTTCCTCCTCCCTTCTATTTTTTTCGTTGGATTTTTTTTTTTTTGTTAGTCTTCATATTTTGCCTTTTGTTTCTTATATGGAAATACCTTATTTAGTTCTCACGTTCCTACTTTCTCCTCCTCCTCCTCCTCCTCCTCCTCCTCCTCCTCCTCCTCCTCCATATT
>NC_087168.1:15962149-15992149 GCF_035594125.1 Scylla paramamosain
TCTCTCTCTCTCTCTCTCTCTCTCTCTCTCTCTCTCTCTCTCTCTCTCTCTCTCTCTCTCTCTCCTTATAATCATGTCACATCAGAGAAAAAAAGCAACCTTATTCTAACTTAATTCCCAATCCTACATGTTTCTCCACAGAACACCAAGCATTACACCACCACACTATATTCAAACGCAACACTACTACTGCTGCCTTTACTGCTTTCACTTCGCACCAGACACGGAATATTTACACTGCGATTAATGCTGGAGACTCGAGATCGTTCGGTGCATTATGTTGCGAGTATAGCGCTGCGTTAGTTGAGTACAAGGGTTTTGGCGTCTTAGCTATGCAGCGGCTTGCACGAGTGAAGAGGAGCTGGAGGGGTGATAGCATAGTGGAGGGTGGTGGAGTGGTGATGGGGTGAGTAGGAATGCGTGGGAGGGTAGATAGAGGAGTGTGGAGTGAGAATGGTAGTGGATTTGGGTACTGGAATGGTAGTCTGGAGATGCTGTGGATTAGGGGGGGGAGACAAACACACACACACACACACACACACACACACACACACACACACACACACACACACACACACACACACACACACACACACACGCAAAACTTTCGCTCCTCTCCCTCCAACACTTTATTTATCTCGTACACTCTTTCTCTCTCGTCTTTTTCTCGTCTCTCTCACCCTTGTTAGCTCCCTCCCTCTTTCCCTCGTCACCATCACCACTCATACACACAAGCTCGCATCAACGACCTTCAACGCACCAGGATTTCATTACTTCCTTCATGGCGCTTCCCCCCCCTCCCATTCACACGCTCCCTCCGCCATCACCACCATCACTGCCATCACCGCCATCAGAAACTCGTGCGCGTAGGTGCTTGAGTAACTTCTAAACCCAATAAAGGCAACGGAGGCGCGTGACGATCTGCAGACCCTTTCCGCGAACCACTGAGGGACGCGTGTGGTCATTCCCTGCAAGACTTGTCGTTTGGTTCTCCTCTCGCAAGCACAACGAGGGCGAGATAGAAGCGCGTGCAATGGTCCCAGGTAAAGTCTGACCCCTGGATGGTTGGATGGTTGTACTCCCACCTCCCAATAACAATGCTGTGCCGACACTAAAAGGGTGGTCCGTTTTCGTTTCCTCAAGCACCGAGCGGAAGGAAGGATGGAGGAAAGTGTGTATTTGCGTGTCCGTGTGATAATCAAAGAAGCAATTAGGTATGAAGGGACGTGGAAGTTTCATTTGTTTCATTTGTTTGCATGTCATTACTATGGAGTCTTGTTTAATTTAATTGTCCCGTACGCAGTGGAGTCCTCAGGCGTTCATAAGAGGGGGAGGTAAAAAAAAAAAAGTGTTCGCAAGGATGAAATAACTGAAAGGAGAACAGTGTTGGTATTATCTGGTGCAATACTGAAGGTTCCCCCGGCTTCTCGCGACGAAGACTGATGGACTACGATGGCAAGAATCAATCACGAGACCCACACACCCACAGCCACTAAAGGTCACCGCGCGCTGCCACAAAAAAATAGTGACACCAACACCACTGCTCTCAATAATGCACACACCGGTCGCCTGTTTCTGTGTCACGTTCGTCTTTGTCCCTCTTCCTCGGTTTTCTTTTTCTTGTCCTCCTTTACTACCACCGCCACTTCCTCCTCCTCTCACTCTCACTCTTCTCTTATATTTTAGCATATTTTAGCACGTATGCACTAGTTTATCTTTAGAAATAATTTAGATAGTTTTCGGAGGTACTATCATATTTCTTTCGCTGTTAGATAGTATAGTATAGCATAGTATAGCATAGAATGGTATAGTTACTGTAAGGAGTAGATATGTTAGTGTTTGTTATCCTCATAGTATTTCTTTTTTTTTTATACAGAGACAAGTTTCATTATGTCATTCCTGTACGAGTATTTCTATGTATGCCTCCTTTTCATTTGGTTTGTCCTGCTTTTTCTTTTGTTGTAGACAGACAAATCTCGTATATATGTTTCCAGTGCAGATCTTTTTATGAATACCTCCTTTTCGTTTCCTTTCTTTGGTCAGCTTTCCCATCCTTAGTCATATCACACATCAAAAGTATAATTCCGTATAATAAATGTATATAATTAATACGTAATATAAATAAGCTTTCATTTATACTTACACGATATTTTCAAAGGTAGTTAATTGCTTTCCTCCGTATACGTTTCACTTTAACTCTTACGTTTATCATCCTTCCTCTTTCTATCCCATGTTTTATTCTCCTCTTTGTTCCCTCCTCTTCTCTTCTGCCACCTCTTTCTGTTCTCTCCTCTCCTCTCTCTGTTGCCTTCTCTCCTCTTACCGCCAAATCTCTCTGTTCCCTCCTCTCTTCTCTCTCAATTCTCTCCTCTCCTTCTCTTTCTGCCACTTCTCGCACTTCCCTCCTCTCCTTTTACTCACCTCCCTCTGTTTCCTCCTCTTCTCTGACCTCTCTGTTCCCTCCTCTTCTCTGACCTGTCTCTCTGTTCCCTCCTCTCCTTGTTACCTCTCTCTGTTCCCTCCTCTTCTCTTTCTGCCACCTCTCTCTCTCTCTCGCTATCGCTCTCTGCTTCCTCCATTCCATCAGGTCACGTCCCCTTGCCAGCTTGAGTGATAATTAATTAGCTATCCCTGCTTACTCGTACCCCTCAGCCTGCCTGGTTTCTCCTACTCAGCGCCACCCTTGTTCATATTCACTATCATCCATCCAGCGGCATTCACCCAAACACTCATCATATTCCCCGTCCTTCCTGCCTCTCACTCATCCATCACTTTCTCCTCACTCATTCACCAGTTTTTTTTTTTTTTTTCTCTCTCTCAGTCTAAGTCTTTCTCAGTTCTCCTCAGTCTTTCTCTTCCTTTGTTTTCCTTTCTCCTTCCCAGTTTCTCTCAGTCGTCCTCAGTCTCCTTCAGTCTTCTCTAACGGCTGGACTTCCTCAGCCTCCCTGCAGACTTTTCCATCACTTTCCAGACAGGTTTTCTTTTTCTTTTCCCCTTTTTTGTCTTTCTTCCAGATTTCTGTCACTACCATCTTACTCTGAAAGTTACTGAACTCTGTGTCTGTCTGTTTGTTTTGTTTCCCTTTCTGCCTTTGTCTTTGTGTTTGTTTGTATGTCGAGCTTTTTTCTTTGTTCCTGTCCGTCTGTATATATATATGTTTGTCTCTTGTGTTCCCAATTCCATACTGTTTCTTCTTGTTTCCTCCCGTCCTCCCACGTCATCTGTAGTCTCCCAACTCTCTCTGGACTCCCTTTCCTTCCCTCATTTTAGTCTACCCGTGTAAAGAAAAACATGAAATTTGAGGCTGCTGTAGATTTGCACATCCTCCACGTTTAAAGAGTCGTTGCTGTCAATGAAATCAAATGCAGTGACTCTATAATGACCCGATAATATAGTTTTCCCTTAATTGGAGTTGCTTTTGTGGAGGGGAAAAAAAAAAAATGGACTCGCTGATTCAACACACTTGGGAGACATTCGCGTTCAATTAGTCACTCCTCGTTATGATGTAAATGTCCGTGCGAAACGCTGTCCATTTCTTGCACTGCGTCCGTCGAAATATTAGTTTAACTCTGCTGGGTAAAAGAAACAGCTGCTCCCAAAACCACCAGCAATTTGTGTTTTTACGTGAAGCTTCAAATAGCAGTGATTATATAGGTGTAGAGAGAGAGAGAGAGAGAGAGAGAGAGAGAGAGAGAGAGAGAGAGACAGAGAAACAGAAAAGAAAAAAGACACAAACACACGCACACAAACAGACAGACACACAGACCAGACAGACAAAACAGACAGACAGACAGACAGACAGACAGACAGAGAGAGAGCAAGTTCAAGTTCAAGTCAGCGTCGTGAAGTTCTTACCTCTAATTACACGTTGTCATGCCTTCGGACTATATTAACTCGAGCAACGAAATTCGAGCATTGCAGATCCAAGGCGAGGACTGAGTGTTGGTAGTACCGGATATATCTTAACCTTCAGGAACTTCAGGAAATAATTGTCTTGATTCTTTGAACTTATTGTCTTTTGTAACTTTTTTTAATGCAAGAGAGGATCTGGAAAATAAACAAGAAGGCAAACGGGAAAAAATGCCCACTGTATATGCAAACTCAATAGAGAGTTGCTATTACGAATATTTACAAAAAAAAAAAAAAATGTGAAATGCTTGTCTTGATTTTCTCGCTTATAGTCTTTTGTAACTTGTTTTTTTTTATGCAAGAGAATCTGAAAAGTAGTAACGAGAAAATAGGAAAAAAAAAACCCTACTGCAAATGCCTGTCCCAAAACAGAATTGTCAAAATATTAAAAAAAAAATAAAAATTCGTGGGAGGAAGTGTCTTGATTAATCCACTCCGCTGCTTTTTTTTTTTTTTCCGAGCCTTTAACGTTTCATTCATCCCTTAAACTCCCACCAATCCCACACAACTCCCATGAACTCTATTTCGATCCTGCCGACCTCCTCTACGAAAGTATCTTCATTCCTCCAGTACCTCATTCTTGTAACTTCCCAACGCTATTTCAACTCTTTCCAACTTTTCTTACAGTCTCCCCATCCCTCCAGCTCGTCCAGTCTCCCATCACTCCCACCCAGAACACTCCGGCAAGCACATTTTAATCCTAATCCCAAATTTTGAATACTACCAGGATCTCACTAACCTTGAGCCACATTTATTCTGTTCCCAGCTTCTTAGACATTTACAGATCATTGCCAACCCTATCCCAGGCTTTCTTAGCTTTATAAATCCTTTTCCAAGAACACATCAGCCCATTTAAACCACATTTAAAACTTTTTTTTTTATCCCCACCGAGTGTCTTCCAGGAATACATTAGCCAATTGCTAACTCCTCTCCTTTCCAGAATCTTCCAGGAACACATCAGTCCAATGCTAACTCCATTCCAGATATTCAATTCCTTTACCAACAACGTCAGCCCATTTCTAATTTCATTCCATACTTTCCAAATTCTCCAAGCAACACTTTAACCCATTACTAATCGATTCAAACATTTTAAACCCTCTTTCAGCAACATTACCTATTAATAAACTCATTCCAAACATTCCAAACCCTCTTCCATCAATACAGCTCATTTTTAATCCCATTCCAAATATTTTTGACCCTCTTCCAGCAACTCCCTATTCCAGACCATCCCATGAACTAATCAACCCATATTTAATCTTATTCCAGACATTCCAAACCATCTTCCAGCAACACAGTAACACATTGCTAGCCCATTCCATGCCATCCTAGGAACTAATCAACCCATATCTATCCCCATTCCAAGCCATTTTCCAGCAATATAAACCATTTTAACCCCATTCCAGACATTCCCATTGTTAACTTCATTCCAGACTCTTCCAGGAACACATCAACCTTTCTTAACCCCATTCCAGACATTTCAGATTATCTCCCAGCAATATCAACCCATTTTTAAATCCATTCCAGGCACCCACAACCTCCTCAACCCCCTTTCTACCCCTTTCCACCCTCCACAACGCTCGTTCCAACTTGTAATGTGTTCAGTCTGGTAAATTAAGCAGCGGGGCAGTTTGTCGGATCCTGCTAACGAGGAAACGATCGGGGGGAGGAACTCGGACGCGGGTAATCAGTAATGGACATCTGAACCCAACGAGGCGGCTGTGGTGGTGGTGGTAGTGGTGGTGGTGCTGGTGGCGGCGGCTGCGGAAGGGTATTAGAGTCATTAGATTCAGTTCTGGTAGTGGTAGTGGTAGTAGTAGTGGTAGATGTTGTAGTAGTAGTGTTAGTAGTTTTGGCAACACCACCACCATTAGCATCAACAACAACAGGAAGAAAACGTCAACATAAGCAGCAGAGAAAACAACAGCAGTAGCAGCGGCAACAACAACAACAACAGTAGTAGCAGCAGCAGTCGAAGTACAAGTAAAAACAGACGTAGTAATCACAACAGTAGTATACCGTAGACTCAACAACAGCAGGAGTAGCACCCATTTCCCCGTTGATATCCCCTTCTTCTTCCATCGCCTCAGGTTTTACTGGAAAATCCACATAAAACCGCCATAAGAGAGAGGAAGTACAAGTCACCAGGGATGAGAAAACGAAGCAGCGAGAGGAGGAAAGAACATTAAGGAAACAGTGAGCGCGTAGAATGATAGGCTTGAAAACATATAAACGGGGAAGAGGGAGTAAATTCAGGGAGAGAGAGAGAGAGAGAGAGAGAGAGAGAGAGAGGGAGAGGGAGAGAGAGGGAGAAACAATATTGGGATCCTGGTAGGGTAAATAAAAATGTGGAAGTGAATAAATATGTTCGCCAAAATAGGATTTCATGTTTTTCGTTCGTCATTACACTATTCTTGCCCTTTTTGTTGTTGTTGTTGTTGTTGTTGTTGTTGTTGGTGGTGGTGGTGGTGGTCGTGGTGGTGGTGTTTTTGTTGTGGTTCCTTCGCTGTTGTTGTTATTGCATTTTGTTGATGTTCTAGTTGTTGGTTTTGTTGTTGTTGGTTTTGTTGTTGCTTTGTTGTTGTTGTTGCTGGTGCTTTTGTTGTTGTTCTTCGATGCATTCAATCATCAGCATTTTGCACTCAGTTGTTTAGAGGCCAAATAAATCACACACACACACAAACACACACACAACTCTCCCCTACACCTCACCTCCCCCTACACCTCACCTACACATACTCACACTCACACAAACGTCTAAAAAACCCACAACATCCCAATTCCCCGTAAAAGTAGAAGGCAAAACACTCAAGAGCAACACAAATACAGGTGATCGAGGGGGTTCAAGGTCACCTCTCACGTAATACCTGATGCAGAGATTAGTTTTTTTTTTTTTTTTTTTTTTTTTTATTAATGGAAGCTTCAACAGTGAGGATAATGAGAAGTAAAAATATCACCCGCCATTCTCGACGCTGGGGAAAAATGTTGGAGTCTCCGCCTGTTGGATGTGCAGCTTTAATTTATTTGTCATTTATGGGCAGTCCACGACGTGTGTATTTGTGTTTGTGTGTGTGTGTGTGTGTGAATGTATACAAGCAGAGAGAGAGAGAGAGAGAGAGAGAGAGAGAGAGAGAGAGAGAGAGAGAGAGAGAGAGAGAGAGAGAGAATTTTTTGACTGTCCACCTTAATTACTTACTCGTCCAGTTCTGCCAGACATGCACCGCCATTAAACCATCTCGTCCTAACCAAATATACCAGTTTTAATATTAGAACCTCTCGTCTCCCTCCTCCTCCTCCTCCTCCTCCTCCTCCTCCTCCTCCTCCTCCTCCTCCTCCTCGTCCTTTCTAGCCTCGGGCACGGGAGGGCAAAACGAATGGAAAGTTTTGCAATCTTCTCCTCACCGTCAGAAGAATTAGATCGTCCCGCGAAGAGATAAGTGAAAGGGGAGAGGCGGAACACCGAGGGACGGCCGCCTTTGGAGGGAGATATATATGTGGCTGGTTTAAAAAGTGTGCGTTTCCTTGGCCTTGTATGATCTTTGTGAGAGTGTTTCGTTTTCAGGGAGATGGGTTGGTATGTAGCTAGGTAGATAAAAAGGTAGATCGCTACAGACATAATAAAAGGCGTTCCCCATGAAAAGGGTACACGTAACTTTCGTCATGTTATTGTATATTGAAATAATACTCCCGTCCATTTTCCTGAAGACACTCATAAAGAAAAGGGGTTTTGTTATGAAAGGAGCGCACGTAACTTACATACAAGGTCAGTGTGTGTGTTTTTAACATTTCGTCGATGTATCTCTTAAAATTCGCAAGATTTAATGGTAGTTATTTAGGATTTTTAAGAAAGTTTTCATGATTTTAGTAGTATTTTGACATTCTTGACTGTCAATAGGAAAACACCCATAAGAACACAACTGATCATCTCTTTGGCCTATAAAACAGTGTTGACGTGTTTACAAATACGGATCTTTGAACCATATTCTAAACCAGCTGTGCACCACACCTCACTACGTTCAAAAGGCTCCAGTTGAAGTGACACGGCTTTTAAGGATGTTTTTATGATTCTAGTGACAGAGCAACAAGATCTCTACATTATTAACTGGAAAAACACTCTTGAGAACCCGGTTAATCGTCTTTGTGGCCTTTGAAAACAGTCGCGGTGAGAGAGCAAAGCGTTTCTGAATACAAGTCTTTGAGCGGCAGACGGATGTGGCAGCGGGGAAGGTGAAGATTGCAAAATGTGGCAGGATATTGTGTCATTCCTGAGAGGCGGTGAGGGCAGAGGAGGAAGTCTTTCTTTTCTTGTATTTGAATATCGTGCAATGGTGTAATGTTTCTTACCCCGACACTGCCAATGGAAAGCCAGCCAGGATATGAAATGAAGTGGGAATTGAAATATTTTTCCTCTTGACGCAACGACGGTGAGGGAAAGAGAAGAAGAATTTAAATAGAATCACTAGATTTGTTACAGTTTATGTGAATACATCTGCAGTTTGTTCTGTCGCTTGAAGCCATCTCTCTCTCTCTCTCTCTCTCTCGCTCTCGCTCTTATCCAATTTATTTTATTTTATTTTTTTACAGCGCCCTACTCTTGTGCTGCAGTGTTCCCAATGATGCTAATACTGGCGGCGGTGGCAGGCTGTGAATATCATTACATTATTTCATCGCGTAATGACCGTGGTGTGACGCGTGAATTTATTATCTGAGCCGTGATATTGCTTGTTTGTAGAAAGGAGCAGCCCTGTTCTAGCTGAAATATGTATGGCAGTTAGTTGTGAGTCTGTGCTGCATGGGTTTTTGTATGGGTACTTTTGTGTGTGTGTTTTGTGGTGGAGGTTCTAGTCATTTGCACTTATCCTTCCTCTCTCTTCCTCCACCTTTAAGCTTTCTTTCTTTTCCTCCGTTTTTTTTCCTTCTCATCCTCCCTTCCTTCCACCCTTCCACCCTTTTTTCCTTTCACGTTCACACACACCACCCTTTTCTTTCTTTTCCATTGCCTTGCCTCCCTTCTCTAATGTTCCTTTCAATCCAAATATCTTCCTTCTTTTCCATTATTTTCCCTGTCCATCCCTCTTCCTTCCTTTCCTCATTTTTTCCTTTTATTTCCATACACATCATTCCTTTCATTCACTTTCCTATTATCTTACCATCACCTAATACCCCTTTCTCCCCAAACATCTCCCTTTCTTTCTTTCCCTTTCCTATCCCTTCCTCCCGCAGTCCCCTCCCGCTCTCTTCCTCCCGTCCCCTATCACCGCCTCTCCCCGCACAGTAATCCCTCACGCCAGGACTCATCTGCTTTAAACGGAAGATCTTTGCACGTCTCTCCTCAGTCTTTGGCTTCGGCTGTGAAAGATTCCTATCAAATATTCAGCGGGAGGTTGAGGCGGTGCGTTCAAATGGAAGGGCAAGGGGGCGACTGAGCGGTAAATGTGACAGGGAAGGAAGGAAGGGAAGGGAAGGGAAGGAGGTACGTGGGAATGAAGGTGAATCGTGAAGAGGTGACGGGCTTTCCTCACCTAACGTGGAAGGAAGGAAGGTGCAAATGTGTTTAGCTTGAGAAGTGAAGTGTTAGAGTGTTTAAGTGTTTAAGTGTTTTGTATGTGTGTGTGTGTGTGTGTGTGGATATTGAATAGTGTTCGTAGGTTTTCCAGGTGAAGGTAAATCATTTATTTGTTGTTTTAATGTAGTCATATTTACAGGTACGGTGGGAGTGACCGGGCGATGGCATTGGACTGACGAAAGTGAAGTCTAACCAGTGCATGTGACGAGAGGAACTTCTTCACAGGTAATGGTGCAGATTCTCGAATCCTGAATCAAATAGTGAGTAATTAGAGAGTGAAATTTCAACTATCACACAAATATATTATTGGAAATGTGTGTATTATTTTTAATGTTTTTCATCATGTATCTCACACAAGCATGCCTATCTGTGCTTATTTCCTCATTCTATTACACGTCTCTACATTACACTCAGGAGGTTTTTTCTTCACGTTCCTCTGATTAATTCATTATAGTACAAATATTGTATTGGAAATTTGTATATTTTCTCCACTATCCATCTCACACATGCATGACTAGTATCTGAATGTATTTTTCCACTACATTCGTCACGGCATCACGCACTCCTTCACGCTCCTCTGATTAATTAATTTTCTACACAAATATAGCGTTCGAAATTTGTATATTTTCTCCACTATTCATCTCACACAAGCATGACCTATATCTGTATCTACTCTATCACCCTGTTTACACCACATCACACCCTCCACGCTCTCCACGCTCCTTCGACTAATTACCTGATTGTCATACAGATATAGGGTTCGAAATTTGTATATTCTCTCCACTCTATCTCAGAGAAGCATGAGTAGTATCTGTATTTACTTTTTCACTCTAAATACGTCACAGCATCACGCTTTTTACGCTCCCCTTCACACTCCTTGACTAAATAACCAATCTGAAAACATATCAGCCGCATTGGAAGTTTCAAGAGTCATTTCCCCTGATGTGGGCGTGATTACGTTTAAAACCTGGAATTAATCGAGTGTTAAAATTACGGTGGCGCCTAAAAGAATGTTTATGTTCGCCGACTAATCATCACTAATGGAGTTATGATAAGAGAAAAAAATATTACCACCGTCATTTTATCACGCTGCTTCTTACTCCATTTTCCTACACATATTCCTCCTCCTCCTTCTCCTCCTCCTCCTCCTCCTCCTCCTCCTCCTCCTCCTTCCTCCTCTTGGCTCATCTCTTCACCATCCTCATCGCATCCTCACGTTGTTGATGGTGAGGCAGCGGGAGATGTCATGTTAGAGAGAGAGAGAGAGAGAGAGAGAGAGAGAGAGAGAGAGAGAGAGAGAGAGAATCACCATCTCCAGCTTCCCCCTCTGATTCATCTAACTTTTCTTTTTCCCTTTTCTTTTCTAATAGTTTGGTTCGAGCCCTTCAATTAATGGTATTTCATTGTGGCGGGGAGTGTTTGTTTAATTCTAATCTCCGTTCCTTGAGTTTTCTCCTTTATTGTTTTTTTTTTTTCTTCTTGCATTTCTCTCTTCTCTGTGTCTGCATTCTTTCCTTAGCGATTGTGTATCTCCATCAGTCTTCTTCTCTTCCCTCCTCCTCCTCCTCCTCCTCCTCCTCCTCCTCCTCCTCCTTTTCGTTCTCTCTTTGATTCCTCTGCCGCACAATGAAATCCCTGAAGACGAAGGAGGAAAGCTGGAGAAGGAAACACAGAGAGAGAGAGAGAGAGAGAGAGAGAGAGAGAGAGAGAGAGAGAGAGAGAGAGAGAGAGAGAGAGAGAGAGACGTGGGGCTAGAGAGGTTGATGACATATCTCTATCATGATAAAGTAAGATAGTCTGTTCGGTTGTTGATCGATCGGACAGAGAGAGAGAGAGAGAGAGAGAGAGAGAGAGAGGGGGGGTTCATGTTGGCTTCAGTCTCGCTTCAGTCAACAGTAAAGGCCGTTCAAAGTCGTGAATGGTAATCAGTTTCATGGTCTTTATAGCTTTATCCCCTTCTCCTCCTCCTCCTCCTCCTCCTCGGATTTTTATGCCTTTTAATACCGGATGAGATATGCTCCAAGCGTCCCAGTCAACGAAATCAGTCTGTCTCTTTCACAAACTTTTCAATCACTAGTTTCAAAAGTCAACAGAGTTTCTACCGTATTTTTTTCCCCCCCTCTTTCGCACTTTATCCAAAAATGTCTCCTTTCCTTCATTTTTCAGCCCGTTGAGATGACTGAATTATAACAATCCCCTTCCTCCCTCTAACCCCCCAATTACCAAGTTCGGTTATTAGGAACGTGTATTAGAGAGAGAAGCTTTGGCGGGAGAGATTCCAAGCTAGCTAAGGCCGCTAAGTGGAGCATCATTCTTTGTTAGCCTCATCTAAGTTCAGCGTTATAACATCGTAATCTGCGACACCGACCAATCAAAACTTTGCTCCTACCGAGAAAATACATTGCCGTTAGTGGGGAACTACGGATACGGTACGCAGCGAACTGGTAACCGAAGGGGCGGAGGGAGGGCGTGAGGGGAGGGGAGGGAGGAAGGCGTGAGAGGGTTTAAGGGGCGTAAGGGTGTAGGTGGAAGCGGCTGTGTGGGAGAGAGGAAGGCGTGTGAGGGCGTGGGAGCGCATGTTAGGTCGTGAAATGCGGATGACGAGGAAACTAACTAGTGCTTAGATTCGAACGGTAAATCACGTATATGAGGCAAGCAGGTGAGCCGGAGAGCTATTCCGTTTTCTTTCGGAGAGCTATTCCGTTTTCTTTTCATTCTCCACCTGACTTGAAACTCGCGCGCATTACTGAGACATCCGACAGTAGCAGGAAGTGATTCGCGGGGAAATCACGTATTCTGAAGCAAGCTGATTAATTATTTACGTTTTCTCTTATTCCTTAGCTGGCGGAGGGAGAACTTAAATATCTGGCGATCCTCAGAAAACAAGAGTGTTGGTATTCGTGGAGAAATTACCTATTCTATGCAAGCAGGTGAAATAGTTAATGTCTCGCTCGTATATTCTTCCCTGGCGTTAATAAGTAAGGAGACGCAGCTTCGTCCTGACAAAGCAGCACAGCAAGCAGATTTTCACCGTAATACTGTACAAAAAATCACAAACCGGTTTAACTCACAGCAAGACAATAACAGGGGCGACAAAACAAGACCGCAAATCAGCTGCAACCCAAGAATACAAACGCTTAACGCTAAACAACATGTATTAATATTAAACAGACACGGCCAGAAATATAATTAAATACACGCAGCAGCTTCTCTCGACCTAAGATAACAAGAACACAGTCGACAATAGAAGGCCTGAAAGCAACTGCAAACTAACAAGAACACAACACCAGACAACACAAACACGGCCACGTAAAGCCAAACTCCGCGTCTTCACTCAGAGCAAAACAACACTAACAGCACAATCGACAACACTAAAGCCCAGATCAACCTCAGACCTATCAACGCAACACCAGACAACACAAAACAACACAAACACGGCCACAAAAAACACATCACGTAAACCAGACACACTGCATCTTAACACAAGACAGCAACAACACAATCGGAAAGTGAGGAGCTGAAACCGACCGCGGACCAACAACACAATATCAGACAACACAGACACGACCCAATAAATCATCATCTTAACTAGACCCAACCCAACAACAACAACAACATAATCAACAACAAAAGACCTCAAATCAACCACATACCAAGAACACAACACCAGACAACACCAAACAACACAAACACAGCCACTTAGAATACCACTTGGCTAGACTCAATGCTGTAGAGCCTGAATCTTATCCCAGGAGCCCTCATTACACCCTTGGCCTTGCGCTCCTCCACTTCCTCCTCCTCCTCCTCCTCCTCCTCCTCGGAATAACTCACCAAAACTCCGAACCACCGCAACAAGAGGATTATTCCCGTCTCGGAAGTTTAAGCCCGACTTCGAATATTCATGTGAAATTTCTCTCTCAAGGGGCGACTAGAACGGTAAATTGCCTCGCCCAGTGATTGGTGGCTCCTCTGGGGAAGGGCCGCGTTTGGGGAAGAGGTCGTTTTGCGTAAGGAAGCAACAGCAGCAGCAGGAAGATAAAGAGAGGATGAGAGTGAAGATAAGGATGAGTATTCGAAATGATGGTGGAAGGTTTCAGACAAATATGTTGATGTTTGGATGGTGAGATGAGGAAGAGATGAGAATGGTGAGGGACGGACGATAGGAAATGGAAGGAAGGGTGGGATTCTGAGGGACGGGAATGGTGAGGGAGGAAAAGTATGGTAGGGGACTGATGGAGGACAAGAAGAGGAATAGAGCGAGTGAAGAAAGGGAAATAGTGAGATTGGAATGCTAAGGGAATGAAGGAGGGGAATAGTGGGGAAGGAGAGAAATGGTAAGGGAATGGAGGGGAAAGACTGAATGGAAGGGAGAGACTGAATGAAGGATAGAAATGGTGAAGGATTAAATGAGGAGGCGGAGAAGGGGAACGATGAAGGATTAAAGGAGGAAAAGTGATGGGGAAGAAGAGGAATGTAGAGGGACTGAAGAAGGGGGAAAAAAGGGATGATGAAAGAGAAAAACGGTGAGGGAGTGAGAAAAGAAAAATGATAGAAAAAGTAATGTTGAATAATGAAAGGAAAAACAAGAGGGGAAAAGGAAAGGAACGATAAAGAAATAAGTGAAAAAGAAAAAAAAATAGGAAAAATAAAGGAATGGACGAACGAGTGAAGGATAACAAGGATAATTACGAGAAGCACCAAAACCGAGAGGAGAAATAGGAGTATAAACGTAGTGAGAAAACGGGAGGTGGGCAAGAGGACGACTCTATAATTGGTAAAAATGTTGAGTGATGGGTGAGGGGATGTCGAGGGGCGGGAAGAATGGGCCGAAGCTGGAAAATTGGTTAGTAGCGGGAGGAATGGCTAACGAGGGAAGAATATTTATGGGCGGGAGGAAAGCGGGAGGACAGGAGCGGGAGGACTTAAGGGAGATGCAAGGTACAGAATGAGACAACACGATCTGCACATAGAAAACGAGATGGAATTTGAAAAAGGATCAGAAAACGTGAATTTAGGAGGCTTAGAGAGAGAGAGAGAGAGAGAGAGAGAGAGAGAGAGAGAGAGAGAGAGAGAGAGAGAGAATAGAATTATTTTAACTGCCCATGTAGTACTGTAAAAAGAGAAAAAAAATGGAAGGGATCAGAATACATTTATTTACGTAACGCTTGTTCATTTGTCTATGGGGAGCACACACACACACACACACACACACACACACACACACACACACACACACACACACACACACACACACACACACACACCTATGTCCGTACATTACTTGATAAATCTAGTAGCACAAACAACATTTTATTTCACTTATCTATTTATTTATTTGTTTATTTTTGTGTACATTACTTGATAAATCTAGTAGCACAAACATTTTATTTCACTTATCTATTTATTTATTTGTTTATTTTTGTACTGAGTCGCTTCCATTCCGGTGCCGAGTTGAAATGTCAAGCGTTACTCGGAGAGAGAGAGTCTTGTCGTTGAAATGTCGCATCACACGCCGTTGGGGGAACGCAGTTGAATTAAATAGCATTTGAACTCATTAATTAATTCAGTAGCCAGGCTAAGAAATTAAATATCTACTCTGGTATCCTCTGTTTATTGATAGATAGAGAACAATATTAATATTCAGTCTTAACTCTCTCCCTTCTCCTCTCCTCTCCTGTTCTCTTCTCTTCTTGTCCCTCTCTTGCGCCCTCTCCTCTCCTCTTTTCTCTTCTCTTCTCTTCTCTTCTCTTTTCTTTTCTTTTCTCCTTCTCTCATCTCATCTCATTTTCTCTCCTCTCCTCTTCTTGTCTTGTCCCTCTCCTCTCGTGTCCTTCTCTCCTCTCTTTACCTCTCCTCGCCTCTCCTTTCCCCGTCTCTCCCCTTCTTGTCCTCTCCCTGTAGTGTCTTGTCTGAATAAACTGTACAGTATCTGTGACATCGAATACTTTATCTGAGCAGAAATGTGAAGTGTTTATGAATTTTACGCTGTAGATATAACTGTGCTGTGTGCTTAGGGAGTACCTGAGCCTATTATGTTACTGTGTGAAGTGGTGCCTGAAGTATTTTGTCATTCTCTCTCTCTCTCTCTCTCTCTCTCTCTCTCTCTCTCTCTCTCTCTCTCTCTCTCTCTCTCTCTCTCTCTCTCTCTCTCTCTCTCTCTCTCTCATTCACACTAGGGCTAAACTCGTCGCTGCTGCTCAGTGTTGCCAACTCTATTAGCGTGGCGGCGTGTGTCACTCCGCTATTCAATTATCGTTGTCACTCGCTGGCCGGGCGTGATGGTGGTGGTGGTGGTGGTGGTGTTGAGCCCAGCGAGGAAGTGGCACCGTTTGTTGTTGTGTTTTTAAGGTTGTAAGGTTGATTAATGACAGTCCTAGTAGCATGTTAGGATTGTTTAGTTAATTTTCACTGCAAAGGTCGTCTTTTTGTAAACATTCAGAGCATGTTAAAGATATAAAGAGGTTGGTTTTGTATTCTGAAAGCTACACAACTGTTTAAGTGATTTTAGTACTGTAGTGTCTAAAAACATGAGTAATCTGGTTTTACTAGTGAAAGACTTAAAAGTGTTTCGATTTTGCTATAAACTCTGCTTGTACATGTTTGAAGGTTACGATCCCAAGGGGTCATACAGTCCAGAGAATAAAGTTGGCAAGGGTTCATGGTGCTTAGAAAGTAAAGGAGTTAATTAAAAAGCCTTTGTAGTCTGGTAAGCTGGTAAACTCTAACTCCCTGCCTTCTTCTTTATCTCCTCCTTCCTGTGACTTGGACGCTTTAAAGACGGAGGTTTCAAAACACTTCACCTCCAATTTTTTGACGATCGTTTCTGACTCTGGGGACTGGTACCTCAGTGGGACTTTTTTTTGTTTCTTTTAAATTTGTTGATGTTAGTCGGTGCTTCTCCTACTTTAAAAATGAACAACTATTCCTCTACTTTTCATTTTCATCGTCACTATATAAATGTTTACTTCGAGGTCCATAAAACTCAATAGATAAGGTTAGTAAAGGGAGGGTAAAGCTGGTAAAAAAAAAAAAAAGCCTTCGTTATCTACTATTCCTCTGTCGTCTATATTCATTCACTCTACAGATGTGTATTTGAAGAGTTCGCTAAGGTAGGCAAGACATCTTAATCCTCAGAAAGAACTGTTAAAATCCTTCGTAATCTACTTTTAATCTATCCTTTGTGTTGTGTGTTACTGTTTCCACCTCACCAATGATTCAGGTCTTGCCACTCCCCTCTTCCCTTCCCCGAGCACCTCCGTGTCGCGCCTCGCCATGACATGAAAGGGCACCTCCACTCCCTCGTCTCCTCGCCGCCCTTGCCTCGTCGCCACCCTTGCGTTCCCAGGCTATAGTGTTACGGTTACGGTATTTGAGATGCGTCCCTTCCTCACTGCGCGCTCTGAGATATTACCTTCTCCTCCTCCTCCTTCTCCTTCTCCTTCTTCTTATGTTCGTCCTTTTCTTCTTTTCCTCTTCCTTCCTATATTTGTCCTTTTTCTCGTATGTTCTTTTATCCTTCTCTTTCTTGTTCTTATGCTCTTTTTTTTTGTTCTTCTTGTTCTTGGCCTTATTCTTATTGTCCTCCTCCTCCTCCTCCTCCTGTTGTCGATCTTTATTATGTTACTCCCCCTTGTCACTACGGTAAGGCAGGAAAAGGTTTATAAATAGAACCAGTGGATCTACTATAGCACACACACACACACACACACACACACACACACACACACACACACACACACACACACACACACACACACACACACACACACACACACACACACACACACACACCTCATCTATCTATCTATTTCTACACCTGCCTTTTACCTTATTAACCTGCCTCATCACTGAGCAAAGTAATTATTCTCACTATTTCTCACTATCGCAATCATCCAATACAATACTCATAAATTAAATCACTATACTTATTAATAAATTCACTATACCCATCACCACAACTCATTACAAAGATTTCCACCATAGCATCACTCAATCAGCGAGTCCTCACCATCCATATCCTCATTATTTTCTTGTTTCTCTCGTCCGCCTCTCACTTCAGCTCGTCTCTTCCTTCCTCTCGCGTGTATTAATCTCTCACCTGCCGCGCCAGCCTCCACCAGGGCCACTTAATGCCCTCCGGCGACAGTAATTGAAGGAACACATCCTTGTTGCTAATAAATCTCCCGAACATCACTGAAGGGGTGGGTGGTGCTGGGATGAACTAGACTTCCAAGTGGTGGCAATGAGGGAATCTTCACTTTTTTATCCTTAATGGTGAAGATTTTTTTTACGGTAACTGATTGTATACTTGTCTTCAAAACTCTAAGTAGCAAGTAGTTTGAGTTACGTATAATCATTTTATTTCTGTAAGCATCAAAAAGTCTAAGATAGCACCAAACAGTCTGGGATATACTAATTTCATCTTTGTAAACACCAAATATTCTAAGATATATTATGAATGAACAACAGTGAAACCCTATCTAGCGATGCGAGGTAATTTCAACACAATCTATTAAAATATAATTGGGATGATATTGAAATAACATATCGTTTTTGTCTTAGCTTAGGCTAGATTAAGTTAAGGTAGGTTAGGTTAGGTGTGGCTACGTTAGGTTAGGTGTAGAGTAATTAAGTTCATTAATTTCATTGTTATCTTTATTATGTAGATCACGATATGAAAAAAAAATCCTTTTGCCGAGAAATAGTCAGTATTGAAAAATTAGTAAAATAAACTTATTTTCCTAATGCCCAATATGTGTGAATTAAGCGAGTTGTGATATTTTTTTATAGAAAATAATAAAAGAATGTTGTGCGAGTCTTCGAGATTTAATAATGTGAACTATTTTACGGTTTACTGCCTTAAATTGACGTACAAAATATATAAATGTTCCTTTTTTATTGTTTTGTTTCATGCATTTTGAAATAATTTTTATTACTCGTTTCTCGCCATCGTAAAAAAAAAGAAAAATATCGATGACTCACTCGCAAGATTTTCCTGACTTTCTTGAAATGGTCAGTCTTTACCATTACTCCCACGTCCAGCCCTGCGTGTCTGCCCTCTAAGGCTCCCGGCAAGTCGTTTAGGATGAGTCTGCTTTCTTCCTTCCCCTTGGCCTTGGTCTTGCAGCGTCCCTCTCGTCCCTGGCCGGCGATGGTCATGAAGAGAGACGACATCTTTCCGAGGGGCGGCATTTGTCTTCATCTGGTGTGGGGGAAGCAAAGTGCAGAGGGCGTGGTAGTGGTGATGTGTCCTGTTCTCGCTCCTCGTTGTCCCTTGTAAAGAGAAGCTAAGTCTCTCCTCAACGCCCCGAAGAGGAAAGGAGAAAGGATTTTACAACTTATAAATCAAACGTGACTTTCAGTAATGTGTGTATCTTTCGCTCTTCGTTTCGTTTATAAAGATTAATTCACCTCTGTATCTTCTATTGCCCATAGAAGGTAAAAGGTCTTACTATTTGGGTCACCAATAGACAAATTGTTTGTAATATTAAAATCGTCTTTGCCTAAGTTCAGTATTCCAAGTCAAGGCAAATATAGTGTGCACAGTTGCATTCCATATACAAACCATTTCCTTCTGGACAAACATCAACACGTGACGTGTTGATGTTTTCTTTTTTCGTTTATCATTCCCCAAATAAAGATTAACTAATCCCGTAATTTGCCCAAAGAAAGGAAAAGGCCTTAATATTTGGCTTATTAATAGAAAAAAAAAGTATATCGAGAATTAAAATCGTTTTTTTTTTTTTTTTGTGAGAAATCAATATTCCAAGTAAAAGCATCTATAATTTTAATATTTGATCCACTGACAGAATAACTATAACCAATACTAAAATCATCTTTGCATGAGTTCATTATTCCAAGACAAGGCAACTATAGTGTGGACAGCTTCATCCCATACACAGACCACTTCCATCTGGACAAACAGAATAGGTTAAAATGACTTCATAGCGTCCAGAATACTGTTCCTCGGGCTGGCTTGGCTTTGTGCGGCAGGCCTGGCTAGCAGCGGGGACCTCACGTGATGGCTGCAAATAGAACATCAGCCCCAGCCGGCACTGAGCTGTGAGCCCGTGAACTGCGTGTGGGCAGAACCAGCACAGCGCCAAGCCCGGGTCAAGAAACAGCTTCCCTCTAGGTGAATTATTCCCAGTCTCCTCCACGACCTTCAGAAGTTGTTGCCTTACCCGCACACAAAGGTCACCGTGGTGATTGGAGGTGTGACGCAAATGGCAGTGATAATGGTGATAGTGATGGTGAAGATAATAATAGTGATAATAATAATAATAATAATAATAATAGTTATCGTCGTCCTTATTACAATTGTTTGCATGTAAACCAAATCCATCATCATTATCAGTAGCAGCAACAGCAGCAGCAGTAACAACAACAACAACGACAACAACAACAACGACAACAACGACAACGACAACGACAACAACAACGACAACAACAACGACAACGACAACAACAACAAGAGGAACGACAACACCACCACCACCACCACTACCACCACCAGCAACAACAACAACAACAACAACAACAACAACAACAACACTCTGCAGAAGGTTGGAGCCAAATGGATTCGAGTAGTGATCGCTTTAGGGTTCAAATGAGAGGGTCGTGCACGGGTTCGAATCCCTAAAAGCTCTTTTGTGAACAGCAGTAAATAAATATGCAGGAAATGAAGGGATGGAGGATTGCATAAATAAATAAAGCAATAGGGGACCACGGTCAGCTTCCCCACACACCCGAGGCACACGTGGAATTGAGCTCAGGTACTGCGAGCCCCGCCTTCTGTGTCCTCCTGCTGCGGCCATGAGAACACAAGGAAAGGTGGAACATTGGAAAATCAGAAAATAAAGAAAGCTGTTGTACATAAAGTAACGGAAGCTGAAGGAACATAAGGAAAGCTGTTAGAAAATGAGGAAAGCTGCTGGAACATAGAAACATCACAAAATAAAAGAAGTTGTTAGAACGTAAAGTAAGGGAAGCTGTAGGGACATAATAGAAAAGAAGATACAAGAATATAAGAAAAACTACTGAAATATAAGAACATAAGAGAAGCTGCTAGAACATAAGGAAGCTACAGGGACATAAAAAGATAAGAAAATAAAGAATATAGAAGAATACAAATACATAAGAACACAAAGGAAGCTGTATAAACATAATATAAAGGAAACTCCAAGAATATAAGAAAATAAACTGCTCAAGTCATAAGGGAATAAGGAAAGCTGCAAAAATATAAGAAAATAAGGGAAACTACAAAACGTCAACAAAATAAAGGAAGCTACAAGAACATAAGAAAATAAAGACAAGCTGCAAGAACACTGAACCATTGAAAAAGGAAGCTGCAAGAAGCCATCAAGTAAACACCTAGTATACCTTGATTGAAGCCTATTTTCACTTCCCCATCAAGTCTACACGTGGCAGAGCAAAACATACCTTCCTGTTTTCCCATTTGTCATCCCGTTCCTCTTTCTAAAACGTGACGAAGTATTTTTATTTATTTATTTATTTATCTATTTATTTATTTATTTATTTTTTGTACATCAGAGTCTTTCGGAACGCTCTGCACTCTCATAAGTAATCTTTTCAAAGGCCACGTTTGTTTGGTCTTCTTTCCATGGCTGCAATTTTTTTTTCTTTTTGTGTTGTGTTCACCAATAAGTGGAATTTTATTTGTCATTGTTTTCGTTATTTTAGTTTTGTTTATTTTGCATTTGCTGTCGGTTTAAAATCCTTTGTTTTCTTCACGGCATACACATTTCTCTCTCTCTCTCTCTCTCTCTCTCTCTCTCTCTCTCTCTCTCTCTCTCTCTCTCTCTCTCTCTCTCTCTCTCTCTCTCTCTCTCTCTCTCTCTCTCTCTCTCTCTCGTACAAGCTCCTTAGGAAGATAGGAGACAGAAAATAAGCAAAAAATAAGTGTGTGTGTGTGTGTGTGTGTGTGTGTGTGTGTGTGTGTGTGTGTGTGTGTGTGTGTGTGTGTCCTAAGATCTCATCGCCTCTCACTACTGTCCACACACACACACACACACACACACACCCACACACACACACACACACACTAGCAATGGCAACAAACAATACACTCCCCAGCCCTAAACCCTCCACACTGTATTCACATAGCCTTGGGTTCTCTAGTATATAATTCATTACAAAGTTTGCCCCCAGCGAGCAGTGCCCTCTCTCTCTCTCTCTCCCTGTCCCTGTCTCTCCCCTCGCTGTCTCCTCATCAAAGAGCAATTTTGGGAAGAATTTACCATCATTTTTCGGTGGTAATGAAATGGCTGCATAGGCAAAGTGGTAAACAAAGCTATTTTCTGATTCAGTTATTGGATTTTTTCTTGATTATTATCCTCGCTTCCCTTCTCCCTTCATGCAATTTCCAGAGGTGGAGGGGAAAGGGAGGAGGGAAGAGAGGGAGAGAAGGTTTCTTTCATGCATTAGTAGACAGGAGTGAGAGGCGGTCTGGAAGCTTGGGTCATATGCAAATAGGCACAGGCACACACACACACACACACACACACACACACACACACACACACACACACACACACACACACACACACACACACACACACACACACACACACACACACACACACACACACACACACACACGTTCTTTTTTGTTTATTTCCTGTCTTCTGTCTTCCCAAAGGGCTTGCATGAGAGAGAGAGAGAGAGAGAGAGAGAGAGAGAGAGAGAGAGAGAGAGAGAGAGAGAGAGAGAGAGAGAGAGAAACATAATCATGATATATTATAATAAAAGAATGAATGTAATAACAAAAACATGACGATTTACGAAGCGCATTTCTCTTGTCAGTAAACACAGCGAGAAAAAACAAAACAAAAACAAAGTAATAGCCAGATTTACGTAATATCATTAATCATAAGCTCTCTTCAAGGCTTTACACATAAAAAGTAAACACCTTATATACACCCCCAGTCATACATATATACAAGAACACTACCTGCTATTATTCGACGCTATGAGATTAAAAAGTCTGAATTTTTTAAGCTGCGCGGGAGGAAAAATATTATGGAAGTTATTATGTGTTATGATCCTTCCCTGATCCACTGAATAATACCAGAGAGAGAGAGAGAGAGAGAGAGAGAGAGAGAGAGAGAGAGAGAGAGAGAGAGAGAGAGAGAGAGAGAGAGAGAGAGAGATTAACAAGAACTTTTCATTATTTTTCTTATCAAATTCAAGTTTAATTTTTACTTCCACATCACTTAATGTTCTTGTGTTTCTGAGACAGACAGACAGACAGACAGACAGACAGACAGACAGACAGACAGACAGACAGACAGACAGACAAACAGACAGACAGAGAACCATAGAAGCATAGAAAACACCACAACTACTCAGAACCTAACACTAGAATATAACACAACGTACAGTCTGAACACCCTGACATGTTGCGCGAGGCACCCATGGTTGAGCAAGTTGCAATGGATGAAGAATAAATTGAATATTGCACCTGATTCCCAGTAACCGACACGTTGCCATTTCTTGTGCTGGGAAGTTCGCATGAAAAGATTCTGTTTTGACGCTGAATGCTCTGAATACTGAAAGCCGTAATGGCGTGATTGGATTGCAAAGAGTGAACGACTAAATTAGACATACATTGCATCTTAAACGTAAACTCTCTCTCTCTCTCTCTCTCTCTCTCTCTCTCTCTCTCTCTCTCTCTCTCTCTCTCTCTCTCTCTCTCTCCTTCCTTCCTTCCTTCCTTCCTTCCTTCCTACACTACTACTACTACTACTACTACTACTACCACCACCACCACCACCACCAAGTACGTACATCCAAACAATATTTATTACTATTCATAGCAGCAGGAGTTGTGTTCGACTCTTGACCAGCAGGGGCACAGGAAACGCAGGTAACAGTGCAGGTGTTTATTCACAGAAGGTGTGAACAGAAGGCTGGAGGTAGGTGATCTCCCGGCGCCAGGCCGCGCACTTCAACTTAACACTTATGACTGAAGCCTAGCTCGTTCACTCATACACGTATTCATGCCTCACACAAGTCTCGCTCATTCACTCGTTCACACAACTAGCTAACAACCACACACCTCCCCCGAGACATAAGGAAGATTCCTTATCTTTGTTATGGCTACCGTAACACATGAAACAAAGTTACAATGATTGAAGTACAGAAAACACGGTACATATACACAAAACAAACACAGCGTACAATGAACACGTACGACTAATCGTAGGTGCTACGGTGCCACCGCACCTGCAGTCGTCTCGGCTCCCTACGCTGTCGGCTGCTTCGACGCTCTGGTTGCTCTCGGCCACGGTGTACCCCGTTACCCTGATGCTCCGGGCTGCCGGGATGGTGGTGTTCCTCGTGACCCTGATGCTGAAGCGCTGCACCGCCATGAGCGGTGTGCTGCTCGACAGGAAGGGGAGCAAGAGGTCTGTGTGGGCGTAGGTGTCTTCTATTACGCCACATCACGCGACCGCTGCCCATCTTGATGAGGTAGTCTCTCCTTCGCCCAACAGCCACGATGACACCCAGGCGATCCCAGAGGCCTGTCGTGTGATCTTGAACGTCGACGTGGCCACCGAGGTGCAGGAGAGGAAGAGTACGGGCGGACGCGTCGTGGCGAAGTTTCGCTTTCTTCCTCAGTCGCTCTGCCTTGGCGTCGCACTCATCAGCAGCGCGCTGCCACTGCTGAGCGTATGAGCGATGATGAGCCGGGACACAGGACCTCATAGGATGACCGAAGAGGACTTGTGCTGGTGATCGCCCTTCCGCCCTCGGAGTGTTGCGCAGTTCCAGCAACCCGCGAGCGAACGCATCCTCGTCCAGGTGTCCCTGCTGTGTGGTCGTGAGGATCAGCTTCTTCACGGACTTGACCGCTGCCTCGGCGTGACCATTGGAGCGTGGATAATGAGGTGAAGATACACGATGCTCCACCCCCCATCGAGCCAGGAAGCGCCGTACCGATGAAGAAGTGAACTGCGGTCCACCGTCAGTCCTCAGGAGAACAGGCACGCCCGTGTCGGCGAACACACCCCGAAGGACACGAACGAGCTGATCAGCCGATGCTGGACGTGAGCATGCAGACACGTGAGGCCACCCAGACAAGCGATCTACATACACGAGGTATGTACGGCCTGCTGCGTGGAAGTAGTCTGCAGAAACTGACTCAAACACCCTGCTGGGTGTGTCCGTGTCCTGCCAGAGAGGTTCGTTGGCTTGGCTTGGTAGGAGTGGACGGCATAGTGAGCATCCAGAAACGACGTTCTCAACGTCTCTGTCCATACCAGGCCAGTACACCGTTTGTCGGGCCCGTCGCTTGGTGCGCTCCATCCCCTGATGACTGTCATGGAGTCGCTCTAGTGTTTCTCGGCGGAGGCTGTGAGGAATAAGAAGCCTCGGCCCGTAAACCACCAGGTCGTCGTCTACGGCCAGCAGACTGCGCACCGGCCAGTACGTACGCAAGCGGTGATCGAGGTCGTGGCAATGATCAGGGAAGCCCTCGATGATGACGTTCTTGAGCAAGCAGTACTCCCCGTCTCTTGCTGCTGCGGCACGTACCATTTCCACAGTCTGATCCTGGAGTGGTGCTAAGCGGACGCCGTCCTCATTGGTGGCAGATAACGCTGAGATGACCGCTGAGTGGAGAGGGTCGAGGTCGCCAGAAGTAGCAGCATCCTCTTCCTCCACTGGGTCCTGTACTGGAGCACGTGAGAGGGCGTCGGGCACACAGTGTGTCGATCCCTTTTGCCAGCTTGCTGTGAAAGAATACTGAGCAAGCTTCTCCCTCATGCGCTGCAGCCGCAGGTTCTCTATTTCTCCCAACAACTTGCTATTGAGGAGAGGTATCAGCGGGCGGTGGTCGAGCACTAGATCGAAGTGAGGGAGTCCTTTCAGGTAGGTGCCACATTTCCTGACTGCCCAGACGATTGCAGCCATTTCCAACTCTATTACTGCATAGCGGCTCTCTGTGTCTGTAACAAATCTTGACCCGCATTGCACCATCTTCCACTGGTCACTGTGCTTCTGCAGGAGAACGAATCCAAATCCGTGCATCCTTGAGGCGTCAGTCTGTAGCATCGTTGGTAATGATGGGTCGAAGTATGCCAAGACAGGTGGGCTGACGAGACACTGTTTCACCTTCTCAAACGCCTCTTCATGGTTAGGAGACCAGCACCAACTGTTCTTCGGGCGTAAGAGATCTCTGAGGGGTTGTGCAGCTGCAGCCACAGCAGGAGAAAAGCTTCCAAGCTGGTTTGTAAGACCCATGAATGATCGTAAGTCGGTGATGTGCTGTGGTCGTGGGAAGTCAGAGATTGCCTTAACTTTCTTTGAGTCTGTCGTGTAGCCTTGTCCAGAAACAGAGTAACCGCAGTAATCTACCACTCTTTCCGCGAATGTAAACTTCTGTGGGTTGAGAGTGATGCCGTGCTGGTCACACCGCCGCACAATCTGAATGACATGGGCTAAGTGCGCACTGTAGGTGGAGTCATAGGCCAGGATGTCGTCCACGATCTTGATGGTGTTAGGTATGTCGCCGAGAGCTTGGTCTCCTCGACGGTTATACTCGTCTCCAGACGAGACGAGACCCATAACCGCTCGCCGAAACTTGTACCGACCCCAAGGTGTTATGAAGCAGGTTAAATCCTGGTCTTCTTCTCTAATGGGGACTTGAAAATACCCCATCTTGGCATCAAGAGTGGTGAACCAAACTGCTCCGGTCCCGATCGAGGCGATGGCGTCATGAGGTGAGCGCACTGGATACACGGGCCTCTTCACGTAACGGTTGAGTCGTGTCAGGTCAACACACAGCCTTACACCAGATGTCTTTTTTGGGACAGGCACGATGGGGTGGCACCATGCCGTAGGGTAGTCCACACTCTCGATGATTCCCTTGTTAAGCAGCTCTTCCAACTGGCTCTTAATTTCTTCACGCCAATTGTAAGGGATTGTACGAGATGCTGTTACGGCGAAGGGTCGAGCGTCGTCTGTCAACTCGATGGCCATGGATCCACCAGCCATTGCACGTAAACCTTCCTTTGCTTCGAAGACGCTGGGAAAGGCCTTGATCACAGCAGCAGCGTGCCCCGCACGCTGCTGTGGCGTTGGGTCGTAGGAATGAGGCCAGCTGATCACTTCTGTGGGCGTAGATAGAGGTGGCTGCGAGGCGGTCGGGTACTTGATGGAGCTGTTGCCGGTGTGCTGTTCTTCCCTGCGTAGCGGTCGGATTTGAGCCGGAAAATCTTCGGGGAGGATTCCGAGAGCGATGGAATCGTACCAGCTAAGCAGCGCCCCCTTCACCTCCTTCACCACGCTCACAACAGTCTCAGCTTCCCTGTCGCCCAGTTGCAAGTGCGACGAGAAAGTTCCTACACAGGTGAGGGGGTGATTACCGGCAGCATAAAGTCCATCACCATCAGCGGGCGCCAAGCTGGAGGGCGGGATTCCAAGGAGTGTTGCCGTGTCGAGGCCAATAACGGTCGTTTCGGCCCCAGAGTCAGGAGTCCACGTAATCTTGTCTCTTCCAGCGGGATGTGTGGCGGTAATGAGCACCTGGGGCGCAGGTCGTGCCGTCACCGTCTTTGTGTATACGCCTGATAAGAGCTGGTATACACTGGCACTGGCTCCCCGCCTCGGGCCTGCACCGCGATGAGGAGAGACAGTTGAGGAACTCCTCGAAGCTCCTCGTCGTTTCCTCACTGTCTGCTGACATACACTCGCAAAATGCCCTCTTTTCCCGCAGTTACGACACACTTTATCTATTGCCTGGCATCCCCTTTTGTCACTGCGACAATCTTTGCCACAACGATAACAGCCCGTGGGGCTTGAGCCCCCGAAACTGCCCTTCCTGTAGTTCGAGACAGCGTTCACACCATGGCTCGAAGAGTGAGAGCCGCCCCTTAGTACTGCACTACACTGGTTAGCGCTCTCTGATGCTCTGCAAATATCTATGGCGTTTTCAAGGGTGAGTTTCTTGTTTTCCAGCATGCGTTTCAGAGCCACTTCGTCTCGTGTCCCAACGACAATTCTGTCACGCAGCTGATGGTTTATGCACTGGTCGCAAAAGTCACAGAAATTGGCGATTTCCTTTACAGCACATAAAAAGTCGTCAAAACCTTCTTGCGTTTCTTGCACGCGGGAGTAGAAGTCTCTTCTATCCATGATGATGTTGCGCTGGCTTCGCAGGTACTCACACATTGCATCGAGGATGGTTCTTAACTCCGCGTCTCTCGGTAAGCTTATCCCGTAGCGAAGTGTACGGGTCCACTCGTCGTCTAGGACAGCAGCGAGTGCCGCCCTCTGCTCAGCCAGGGAGAGACAGTCTATCCTGGCGAGGGTTACGTATCCTTCAAACTTATGGCGCCACGTGTCGAACTCACGTAAAGATGCTGACGCCGTTAAGTGAGGAATGATGGTGGCGGACGTCGGGAACCTCGCGCCCTGGGTAGACGTGCTGCGGGCTGTGGTTTCGCCTTCATTGCTCGCCGTGGTGCGACTGGGAGCTTGTGTCCCCACTCTCTCCAGCAGCTGGGTTAAACGCTCCTCGCGAGCCTGACTCTGCTCCGACTGTCGCGCTAGCAGGGCAGCCAGCGCCTCCAACTGCTTCTCCATTCTGCGCCGTACCCACTGCAGCCTTGTCCTGATCCTACTCACTGCGCCATGTTCGACTCTTGACCAGCAGGGGCACAGGAAACGCAGGTAACAGTGCAGGTGTTTATTCACAGAAGGTGTGAACAGAAGGCTGGAGGTAGGTGATCTCCCGGCGCCAGGCCGCGCACTTCAACTTAACACTTATGACTGAAGCCTAGCTCGTTCACTCATACACGTATTCATGCCTCACACAAGTCTCGCTCATTCACTCGTTCACACAACTAGCTAACAACCACACAAGTTGAATATATGTAGTTCACCCAGCCGCTGTGTCTTGATGAAACTCAACTTTAGACATATTAAACCTCACGTTGCCGCCTCTTCAGGTTAGCAGATGAGGCGCGGAGACGTGTTGTGGCTCATAATAATTCTTGGTAACGTGTGTAATTAAACTGTTGGAAGTAATTGAATTGATTACTACTGCTAGGAGAGAGAGAGAGAGAGAGAGAGAGAGGTGATCAGTTATGATTATCCTCCACCTTTCTGCCTCCCAGTCATTTGTTATCGATACTCAATTAAGGTTTTGTCAACTTAGGAGCGATCATTCCACCACCATCACCACCACCACCACCACCACCACCACCACCACCCTTATGCTTCCTATATAAAACTGACATGACTAAAGAGATTGCAATGCTCATGTCAAAACACTAAATACTCGCTTTAAACCATTTTGAGATGGGCAAAGGAGGTTCAGGAAAATAAAAGTGCTCTTGGTTATCTGGGGGGAAGGTAAGGAAAGAGCAAGGGTGAAGAAAGGGAAGAGGAAGGAGGGGAAGAAAGGAAAGAGGGGAAGGAAGGAAGGAGAAACGGATATCCAGCCTTCTCCAGACCAATGCCAGCTTCCAGTTTCCAGCTTAATCCATATTTTAGTAAGCCCAGCTGTTACTCCCTCTCTTGCTTCCTCCTCCTCCTCTTCCTCCTCTTTTCCCTTCTCTTCCTCCTCCTCCCGGTCGATAAAACAATGCTGGTTGGGTGTTTCCTCCCTCTCTCCATTTCTTTTCCTCCTCCTCCTCCTCCTCCTCCTCCTCTTCTCCTCCTCTTCATCTTCTACATAACGTCTATTCATTGTTCTTGTTTATTGGTTAAGTTATAATTGTTTTTTGTAATTAGTTGTTTGGAATGACCGTAGCTTTTGTTGTTTTTGTATTACTACTACTACTACTACTACTACTACTACTACTACTACTACTACCACTACAACTTGAGCTTATTATGTTACTGTGTGAAGTGGTGCCTGAAGTATTTTGTCATTTCTCTCTCTCTCTCTCTCTCTCTCTCTCTCTCTCTCTCTCTCTCTCTCTCTCTCTCTCTCTCTCTCTCTCTCTCTCTCTCTCTCTCTCTCTCTCTCTCTCTCTCTCTGGATGGTGAATGTCTCCTCATTTGCCACTCTTCCCCTCTCTCCCCTCTCCCTCGCCAGTCATACACATTCATATCACACCCTTTACATCGCCTGCCTCCCCTTACCTGCATTATAACACTTAGGGAAACACACACACACACACACACACACACACACACACACACACACACACACACACACACACACACACACACACACACACACACACACACACACGGTTCTCTCACCTGACGAGAAATTAATGGAAAATATTTGTTTCCTGCCTCGCTCTTGATGTTAGTTCGTTTATATTCTTATTCGTGTATGTGTTTGTATTATTTCTCGCTTATTCTGCCTCCGTGTATGGGGGAGGTAGGGAGGAATGGTATTAATATTTTTCTTTTCCTTTTTTTTTTCGTGTGTAAATGCTGTATTGTTGTCTGTGTATGTTTTTCTATTAATGGTCTTTTCTGATTTCGTGCGTGGTTAAGACACTAAGAAATTTTTTTTTTTTTAATTATTATTTTTCTTTTTTGCC
>NC_087168.1:15997149-16022149 GCF_035594125.1 Scylla paramamosain
TAGTACCAATGGAAGATTAGGAAACATTTATGTATACTGTTTGTAGTAGCCATGGAAGACGCGAGCATTGTGATGAGCTTCAGGCAGATGAGACAGGCCTCGTAATGAGTGGCTGCCGCGTACCCACAAGCTTTCCCTGCCAGGCGACCACAGCTGCGTTTAGGTCGGCAAGATGGGGAGGCAGGAACTCATTAAGAGAGACACCCGAGGCTGGTGACGAAGGAGGCGTCGTAAGGAGAGAGGAATGGGAGGAGGAAGGCTGCGGGAGGAGGCGAGGCAGTGGCTTTTGCAATGATATCTCCAGGGAAGCCCGTTATGGTGTTTCATGTGAGATTCAAGCGTGTGTGTGTTTGTGTAACTTTGATCGGCCGAGTTGAAATGGAGTCTTTGATTGAGCAAGATTGAGTGGCGCTCTGAACTTCATCGTGAATAAACACTTGGAGATTTAGGATATTCTCTCTCTCTCTCTCTCTCTCTCTCTCTCTCTCTCTCTCTCTCTCTCTCTCTCTCTCTCTCCTCTCTCTCTCTCTCTCTCTCTCTCTCTCTCTCGTATTGGTTAGTAATCTACATTTATAAACAGTCTCTCTGTATAATCAAAGTCAACACAACTCCATCCAAAACATTAAACAATCGAGCCAAAAGAAAACGTACAATGACTGAATATTAAGGAACAGTGAGCGTGTATTTTTTGTCTGCCTCGGTACAATTTAAAAGCGAATTTGAAGGGCATTATCATCAATTTCTATTCGTAGCGTGTCCTGCTGCCGGTTCGTCCCTATAAAGCGGCTCCTTGGTCAGGCCACAGAGAGCCACGAACGAAGTCATCATTCCCCCGCCCGCCTCCATCCTTCCCTCTCGCACACATGAAAGAAAAAGAAGAAAGGAAAGGGAAAAAAGCCTGCACTGTGGTAAAGAGGAAGAGAGAGGGGGGAGGGATAAATTTAAGGCTCGCCCACGCTGACGCTAAAGAGGTATTAAAAGAAAGGCTGGAAAATATTTTACTATAGGAGGAGGAAAAGTGAAAAGGGGGAAAAATGTTGAATTAATTATATTCTTGATTTAGTGTTAGGAAGATGAAATGCGTGGTTGCCTGCTTGCTCAAAAGACGGGTTTTTTCTTTTTTTCTTTTCTTTTTTTTTATTTTTTTGCTGCTCTATTTTTTATTTGTTTATTTATTTTTTCGTTTCCCTTCCTGTCTTTTTTTATATTACTAGATTTACCCTCTTTTCTTTCCCTCTTCTCCAGCTCCATCTTTTCCTATCATTTTCGTTTCTCTATCTTTTCCTTATTTTTCTGTTTATCCCTTTTTTCCCTTTCTCTTTTATTACAGCATTTGCTCTCTCGCTCTGTTCCCTCTCCTCCAGTTCCACTTCTTTTTTTTTTCATTGTTTCTCAAAATTTTCCTTATTTTTGTTATTTTTTTTGTTTCACCTACTTGCGTTTTCCTATTTTTACTTTTCCTCTTCTTTTCTTTTCTTTCCTGCCACTCCATTTCATCCTTCTATCATTGTTTCTCTACCTTTTTCTTATTCTTTTCTCGCTCCTTTATTTTTTCCTCCTCGCTCTATTCTCTTTCTCTTTCTCCTCCCCTATTCTTCCCTCTTCTCTTGCTCCACCTCTTCTTTTTTTTTCATTCTATTTCATTCAACCTTTCTCCCTTTCTCCATATTTTTTTTCTCTACCCGTTTTCTTTTGTTTCTCTTATTTGCGTGTTTCTATTTCGACTTTCCCTCCTCTTTTCTTCCCTTTCCTCCTGCTCCATCTCTTCCTCTTATCATTGTTTCTCTACCTTTTTCTTATTCTTTTTCTCCTCCTTGTTCTTTTCTATTCCTACTCTATTTATTTCTCCTGCACCATCTCTTCCTCTTATTGTTTCTCTACCTCCTCCTCTTCCTCCTCCTTCATCGATCATCTTGTGAAGCAATAAAGGCAAACACCTCTTCGTTCATCGTGTTCTTGACGCTTAGAACTCTTTACCTTCTCACCACGTCGTCCTATGTGCACGTATTTCTCTCCGTTATAAAGTATAGCCCACACAAACCAACCTCTCAGAGCCAACAGGTCTGCTGTGGTTGGTTCTTTGATGTTCTTTTGTGTCCCACCCTCCCGATCCTCCTCCTGCTGCTCCTTCTTACCTAACTTTCATTGAACACAGGTTAAAAATAAATGTAAAAGAAAGGATTACTCAAGAGACACGCTTGAGCCTCGATGATGAAGTCGAGGCTAAGAGAGAGAGAGAGAGAAAGAGAGGAGAGGAGAGGAGGGGAAAGTCGGGTGCTAAGGAGACAGGAACGGAGGAAGGAGAGAGGCAGGGACTGAAGGTCTAATGCGGTCCGCTGGCCAACGTCACCGCCAAAGATTAATGACCTTTTAATTACTCTGGGGTGAGGGAGGGAGATTTTGTGCCGGCGATGAGGGGATCGAGGGAGGAAGGTAAGTTGCGGCTGTCTGGTGACGGGGAGTGAAGGAGAGGAGGAGGAGAAAAGAGGAGGAGGAGGAAAAGAGGGTGAAGGGAAAAGAAAAGGAGAAGGATGGAAGGGAATCTCTCTCTCTCTCTCTCTCTCTCTCTCTCTCTCTCTCTCTCTCTCTCTCTCTCTCTCTCTCTCTCTCTCTCTCTCTCTCTCTCTCTCTCTCTCTCTCTCTCTCTCTCTCTCTCTCTCTCTCTCTCTAAACCAAGGAAACACGAGATCTGAACTAAGAACGCTAGCATCGCGAGAGAGAGAGAGAGAGAGAGAGAGAGAGAGAGAGAGAGAGAGAGAGAGAGAGAGAGAGAGAGAGAGAGAGAGAGAGAGAGAGAGAGAAACCTAAACCGAGACCTTAATCCCCCGTTTCCTCTCTTCGCTATCTCCCTAACCTAACCTAACCAAGCAGGACAGAGAACACAGGGACACAGGGACACAGAGACACAGGGACACAGGAACATGCAGGCGGGCAGGCAGACAGTGTTGGCTCGCTTCACCTCCTCGTTAGAATGTCTGAAGGTTCCGCGGAAGCCTTTCGCCGAATTGAGGCTCAAACGCGAGATTAAAGTTAATTTGGCGGTTCAAAGCCGTGGTCTCTTCCTCTTATCCCGCGCCCAAGCCTTCCGGATCTGGGTGCTGTTAGGTTTTGTAGATTTTGTTGTCAAGGAGGAGGAGGAAGAGAAGGAATACAAAGGAAGCCCAAGCAGCAGATCTTGATGTCCTTACAAAGCTGATTTGGTGACTATTCTACGTTAACTATTAGTGGGAGAGACGATAGTATGGAAGAAGGATGGAATGGGGAGGGCTTCACGTTAGAAATTGTTCCTAGGTGGCTTAGACATGGTTTCAGTGGTATCTTTGCTTAAGGAGGAGGAAGGGGAAGAAGAGGAGGAGGAGGAAGAAGAAGAAAAGGAGGAGGAGGAGGAGGAGGAGGAGGATAGGGTACACGTTAGAAATAGTCCCTAGGTTATTCAGACAAGGTTCCAGAGGTATCCTTCCTTGGTCTTACAGGGTAAATGCATATAGTTTCTTTTCTTGCTCTCTGAAGACGCATAAATAGGGGCTCTTGCTACTGCTACTATCTCTCTCTCTCTCTCTCTCTCTCTCTCTCTCTCTCTCTCTCTCTCTCTCTCTCTCTCTCTCTCGTGGCGGCAATTACTCTCCCGGTCTTGCCTTCATGGCCGCGGGGACTGTGTGTGTGTGTGTGGGGTGTAATTGTGTGTGTGTGTGTGTGTGTGTGTGTGTGTGTGTGTGTGTGTGTGTACTGTATCTTAGAGATATTCACCCCCTTGTTTTTTGCCAAGATGCCTTTCTGGTGTTGCTATTGCTTTTGTTACTACTACTACTACTACTACTACTACTAGTACTACTCACCCAAGGGTCAAGAGTAATCCATAGAAACCTGAATCTAGTCGAGTAATAAGTGTTAGTGGTCAGGGTCGAGTAGGAATGTACACACACACACACACACACACACACACACACACACACACACACACACACACACACACACACACACACACACACACACACACACACACACACACACACACACACACACACACACTTTGATCCCCGTTATTATTAAAGAGTAAATATCTCGCTATAAAATCAATCTTCTCTCATTGCTACGGGGAGGAGGAGGAGGAGGAAGAGGAAGAGAAAGGGAAAGGGAAAGAGATGGAGTTGAAGGAGAAGGATGTGAAAGAGGAGGAGGAGGAGAAGGAAGAGGAAGAAGCTGCCGACCCTGTCCTTAAATTGGCAAAATTCCACCCCGCCCTAGAGGACTCTGCCTGCGAGGAGGAGGAGGAGGAGGAGGAGGAGGAGGAGGAGGAGGAGGAGGAGATTATTCAGTTTTAGGTAAGGTGGTTGGCTTTCACTTTTATCTATTTTTATTTTACTTATTCATGCATTCATTCATTCATTCATTCATTCACTCTTGCCTTATTTTTATTCATTCATTTATTCATTCATTCCAGCGTTTGGCCATTCCCGTATTCGGTTTCATCTGTCTAGTTGTTTTCCATTTTCGTTTTGCCTCGCTTATTTCAGCATGGAACAACAAAAGGTGAGGCACGAATTTTATCATTTCGTATTCAGGCAAAGAAATAATAAGACCAAGTTGAGGAAAGGATGATATAGAATAGAAAAGTAATTGCTAAAGGTAGTGTTTTCATACGGTTATATTGTATACTTCTCGCAAACCACTTTTTTTTTCTTTTCTGCATTCCTTGTCAGGTTTATTACACCCAATGCAGCTCTCCTGTACATAATGCATGGATAGGAGTGATAATTAGGTACATATGTCTGTTTTATAGAAAGGACTGACATGCAAGTGTTCTGGTTTCTTGTATCTTCCTTTATGTTCTTATGTCCTCAAGTCATCCGTTTCTCACAGCTTTGTCGTGACCTTTTATAGATCTGTTTATTTCCCTTTCCTCCTTTCCATCCTCATTCACATTCACCCATAAACGCGGCTCTCTGCTTTTCACCTCGCCCTCCATTCCTTAGCCTCTCAGCGTGGATATTATTTCCTGCTTCTCATCTTTCCCTCCTTTCCTTTCCGCTCCCCTATTCACCGCGTCATAGATAACGTCCCTACTACAACTGCTGCTGATGTTTTATTCCCCCGCTTCTCGCCTCTCCCTCTACGCTGCACATAGATATGGATCCGCATTGTCCACCTTGCCTTTCTCTCTCGTCTCTTGTGCGGCCACCGAGGCTTTGAGGGAGCAAGGGAAAGAGTGGGGTGCCTCATCAAAAAGGCATCTTGTGTTGTACGGTGAACTGTGCATCAAGGCTTTGGTTGTCACTTGGTTTTTGTTGATCTTTGCGCTCTTTTTTTATGTAAGAGGGGCACTGGCCAAGACTAACAAGGTTTATATGAAAATAAGATCTATTATTGAGGTGCCTATCTCCAAAGAAAAGGAGCTAAAAAGATTAATCAAAATTATTGATGCATTTTGAATTGAGGGTGTGCGTGTATTAAGTTCATGTAGTTGTGTGTTGGAAGAGTTTTACCTTGCTGGGCGTCTCGGTGGGTAGGAAAATGAGAGAAAGGACGGAAAATGTGTACTGAGGAAATGTATTTAAGATGAAAGATACGAGAGAAAAGGAATTGAATATAAATAAGATGGAAGATATGAAAGAAAGGGATTATCAATGTAAAAATTTTCAAAGAAATCTCAACAATACTAAAACAAACTGAGCGAATATTTTCAAAGGACTGAAAGAAGGAAGGAAAAGATTACACTGAAGAAAAGAAAGAAAAGAAGGGAGTATCATTATAGATTATGAAATTTCAACAATAGTAAAGAAATCTGTATTTCAAATGACAAAGAAACTGGGAGAATAAGAAAAAAATGCACTGAAGAGCCATAGATGAAAACAAACAAGGAAGACAATATCAAGAAGGAAAACTAAGTAGCAGAAAGAAACTAAGAAGAGAGAATTATATTTATAAGGAAGAAATCTAAAGAAATGAGAGAAAAGAAGAGAGGAAGGAGGAAACATTAATAAAGAATATAAATGAAGAAATAAGAGAGGAGAGAAGAAAGGAAGAAGATATCAATAGAGTAATAAATATGAATAAATAAGAAAGAATAAGAGGAGAGAAGAAGGAAGCATTAAAAAAGAACAGAAGAGAAAAAGAGAAGAGATGAATAGGAAACTAATGAAGAACAAATAATAAGAAATAAAATAGAAGAAGAAAGGAAGGAAACATTAATAAAAAAATGAAAATCAAGAAATAAAAGAGAAGTAAATCTCAGAAAAAAAGGTGAAATCTCAATAACACCAGTAACTTATCCTGCACAAGCCTGGAGCATCTCAACGCCGCGCCTTTAATGATCCTCCGCCGGCTCATAATTACAGTCATTAGTGTTCGGCAGATTTCTTGCGTGCCGGGCCCGAAGTAATGTAAAGGGTGAATGCAAACAATGTCAAGGCCCGGCGCGGCATTAAAAGGCTGCAGCAAGAGAGGACAATCAGGATTCATTATGCAGGCAGATCCGGGCTTGGCGAGGGAAGCATAATTAAGGGCAACGAGAAAATTACGAACAAAGAACAGAGGACGTCTATCTTTGCTCTCTCATCACGACTATTTTTTAAGGCCACAGAGAGAAGTAACCGGATTTTCAAGTGTTTCTCCTGTTAATACTCAAAAAAAAAAATCTTGATAATTTGTCTGTAGAACCATATAAACAACCTGAAGCGCGATTTACTCTCCATCATTTTTCAAGGCCAGAGAGATGAGTAACCGCGTTCTCAAATGTTTCTTCCTGTTAATAATGGAGAAAACTTGTTAATCTGTCAGTAACACCATAAAAACACCCTTAATCGCGCTTTGCTCTTTCACCACGGCTAGTTTCAAAGGCCACATAAATGGTTAACCGGGTTCTCAAGAGTGTTTCTCCTGTTAATAACGGAGAAATTTTGTTGCTCACTCAAGTCGTAAAAACACCCTTAAACCCATGTAACTTAACTATATTAGAGTCTATTGAATGTAGTGGAGGCTCAGGGCAAGTGTTTCAGATTATGGTCCTAGTTGAGCCGACGCGATAACGTGCGCCGCGACTTGAAAAAAATACACAAAGAAAAACGAGTCATTTCTTGTAGTAAGTACTTGCAGAATTCTCTCCGTAACCCAAGTGCATGAAGCGAAACTTTTGGTGATCTTCGGTAAATACTGAAAAGAATTAACGTTGAAGGAAAGAAAGTGTGAAAACTACGTCAGCATGAAAGTCAAAAGGTCAAAGTATGGTGATTAGTGAAGATTTTATGTTAAGCAGAGTTGCGACGCCATTAAAAGGAAAGAAAATATCAACACGGCAAGATAAATTATTTGAAAAACGAAGATTATCCACAAGGTTGCAATATAATGCACTGTATTTATGTAGTGTGTAAGTAAAGCACCACATAGCACACGAAAAACAAGAAAAATGGGTATGAGGAAGGAGGTAACATAAAAATGACACGCAATATTTTGTAGTACACTAAAAAGAAACAACTCGAAAAAAAAAGACAAGGAATAGAAAAAAAAAATCTTATTACCTCACCAGCGAATGAATCACCAAGTAAAAAACCAAAAACAAAACAAAAAATAAAAAACAAAAATAACAACTAGTACATACTTTTTTTTTTAAACCATAGTAAATGCTGAGTGATTTCTAAAATAAAGCCGCTGTGTGCATCACTGTAATTAGCACGGACTTTTATCAACGGGATATATACATTTTTTGATGGCCAGCTTCCCCAACAATATTTATATCAATCCTAAGGGGAGTTTGATGTCAGCGCCAAATTCTGACGTGCAACTAATATCACGTTTCTGTATGAAATTGTTGTTGCCATGGCTCTCTCTCTCTCTCTCTCTCTCTCTCTCTCTCTCTCTCTCTCTCTCTCTCTCTCTCTCTCTCTCTCTCTCTCTCTCTCTCTCTCTCTCTCTCTCTCTCTCTCTCTCTCTCTCTCTCTCTCTCTCTCTCTCTCTCTCTCTCTCTCTCTCTCTCTCGGCATGTGGAGTGAAAGGAAAGTCACGTTTATAGTCACTAACCAAATGAGAGAGAGAGAGAGAGAGAGAGAGAGAGAGAGAGAGAGAGAGAGAGAGAGAGAGAGAGAGAGATTACGACTGTGTGTGTGTGTGTGTGTGTGTGTGTGTGTGTGTGTTGGATATAAGACTGTCAGCTGGTCCCAATTGTAACTGTTTTCCGGTCAAGCCAATCGTAATGGAAAAGAAGCCGTAGTTATCTAAATTTCCTTTCATTCCTATCTATTGATTTCAAAATATCACTAAATATATACTCGAATTCCTTCCCCACCATTACTCGAGCGGCGTTTCTCAAATATTTCGCAGGCCGGGAGGTATAATATTTCAGCTAATAAATGTTTATCGCCAAAGTTAAGCCAACTTTCTGTAATACCACCCTAATGACACCAGGTATATCAGGATTAAAATGCATTATTAACTCGTTGTCTGTTAGTTATGGTGCCGCCAGTCATGTGCAGGAGTCTTGAGCGTAACTTAATCCCCTTACGTCATTTCAAGATCCTTAGGCAAAAAAGAGTAAATATGACAGTAATGACATATTATAAGAAAACAATATTCTCAGAGGAAAACACTTCATACTGTCTCGATTGCCTTAGGAGTATTAAGAGAGAAGTATTGAAGTACAGCCGAAACTAAATTGGCAAACTTGTATGGTCTATTTTCCCTTTTTTTTCATATATTTTTTTGGAAAGCAGCCGTATAAGTAGGTTTGAATATGATATGAGTAAGACCTTGAATGATTAATCTGTTTTTCTACCCCTCTAGTATTGGAGTAACCGCTGGGACACCGCTCTGTCCCCCTTTGGTTCTTGTTCCGCGTTCAGCTAGGGAGGGACATTGAGTTGGTCTGAGTATGATATGAGTAGATCCTCGCATGAGTAGTCTGTTTTTCCACCCCTCCAATACTTACGTAACCGGTAGGACACACACACACACACACACACACTCTCTCTCTCTCTCTCTCTCTCTCTCTCTCTCTCTCTCTCTCTCTCTCAATTACAGTGTCATCTGTCAATTTAACTTAATCACAATGAGAAAGAAAGATAACATGTACAATCTCTCTCTCTCTCTCTCTCTCTCTCTCTCTCTCTCTCTCTCTCTCTCTCTCTCTCTCTCTCTCTCTCTCTCTCTCTCTCTCTCTCTCTCTCTCTCTCTCTCTCTCTCTCTCTCTCTCTCTCTCTCTCTCTCTCCTGCATGCAGGCACGACACCTTCAAGGAAAAGTCTCAAGTCGCTGTCTGAATGGAAATGAGCTAAACAGTCTGGCCTACTTTCCTCTTAACCTTGATGGCGCAGCGCAACTTGGCGATCTCCTGTTTGTAGAGACCTTGACTTTTCTTGACCTTGATTCGGTTAGTAAGGTCTATGAGAACTCAATTGTAGAAATAGGAAAGGGTGTCAACTTTTTTTTTTCTGGCTATTTTTTTTTTTCGTTAATTTGTTTTCTTGGGATAAGTCTGGTAGAAATAATAAGGTGTTTGAGTACTCTACGTGCAGAAAGACAAGATAAATATTCATATTTTTCTCTTCTCTCGTTGATTTATTGTATATTTCTTTTATTTCTTTAATTTGTTTTATCTTCCTTAGTTTAATTATGGTTTAAATTAGCAAATTATATTGAAACCACTCGTAGAAAGACTCGATAACTGTTAATTTTTCATTTCCCTATGTTAATTTATTCTCTTCTTGCCCCCCCCCCCTTCGTTAATTCGTTTCCTCATTCTTAACCTAATACTCGTAGAAATCAATAAACTATACAACTCCACTAGCATAAAACTAAATAACTATTACTTCTTATTCTTCCCGTTAATATATTCCCTTTTTTTTTCTCCCTCTCGTTAATTTGTTTTCTCATGCTTAGTCTAATTCTGGAGGCCACGTTCCGCTGGTCCGTGCGTCTGTGCAAAGGTAACTGCCTCCACCGGACAAGCACTGGGGAGAGTTGGAGGCTAAGTTGTCGAATAAATCAAAACTAGTTGGGCAGTAAAAGGAAAATTGCTAAATCCTCATATTGCTGCTCTCATTCTCTGCCATAATTGCGTCCTCCTCTTCCTCCTCCACTTCCCTCCTCCACTTTCCTCCTTTTTCTCATTCTCCTGCATTTCCTCATCCCCTTCCTCGTGTTTCTCGTCCTCCTCATCTTGTCCTCCCACTCATCTCATTTTATCTTTATTTCTTTTATTCTCGTTTTCTTTCTTTTCCTCTCTTTTTCTAATTTTGCTCTTTTTTTTTCCTTGTCTCGTCTCTAATCTTCTCTTTCATCTCTTTCTCCTTCTCATTTTCCTTTTCCTCCATTCTTTTATCCTTTTCTTTCCTCTCTCCACTCCTCTCCCTACTCCTCCGCATTTTCGTCTTCCTACATTCATTTCCTTTTCTCTCTGCTCTCCTTTTCTGATGTTCCTCTTTCCCCGTCCTCCTCCAGTTAGCGAGGAAATGGTCAAGGCTAAAGAGCAAAGATAATGTCATTAATTGTTGGTGCTGTATTTTTCGTTTTCGTTTTTACATCCCAGTTAGGTTTTTTGCTTCCTCTCCTGCCGGCATGTCCAAAATGTATTAATTAAAGGAAGGGAGTGATTTTTTTTTTCATAATGTTTTTATGGGGATTTGCGCTAGTGATTTTTTGGTAGTTTTTGGTAGTGTAAATACACACACACACACACACACACACACACACACACACACACACACACACACACACACACACACACACACACACACACACACACACACACACACACACACACACACACACACACAGTTTTCGCTCTTACTTTATTTATTTTTTTTTCTTTACGTGTTAGGGAATCTGGCGAAGGACACAAAAATTTTGTAGGGAAAAAAAAAGGAAAGAGAAAGCGAAAAGAGATTATCCGCTGACAATGCCGGGTGCTGCTCCCGCCTCCCCTCCCTCGAGGTGGATGCTGAAATCAATTTTAGGGGGTGTTGGGAAATGCTGCGTACATAGCGGTACGATGTCGGTGTTCCTTAAAAGGGATATAAAAGTAATGAAGGAATGCTTTTTGACAACTGTATAGTGTTTAGAGGAAGGCCCAGAAGAAGGTGGAAGGGTGCAATACAGGATACGCTGAATAGACACTGCATACCAAAATTGCAAGTACTTAAAAGAGAACAGACGCTACAAGACAAAGCGGAATGGAAGAAAATAACAGAAAGAACCTAACAGTGAAAGGGTTAAGCATAAGGAGAAAAAGGAAAAAATAAAATCTGAATCTAGAATATAACTACCTGACTAAAGAATATGACTGGGAGACATAAAGAAAAAAAGCCTTTCCACACTGTATACCTAAGCGTTATTGTTGCTTGTTACGCTGTTTCATATTGTTCTGTCCAAGTTCGTTTTTCTTTCATCCCACCGCGAATATGCTCTAGTTTGTCTGTGTTTTGCTAGGAGATGATGAGCCACGTGGAAAAACAAAGGTCTTCTTGTATAATAAAGATGAATAGAAAAAAAAAAAAAAACTGAGGTAATATGATTAAAATTTAAGGCGAATTCCTCAGTGGATGGAACGACCTGAGAGAGAGAGAGAGAGAGAGAGAGAGAGAGAGAGAGAGAGAGAGAGAGAGAGAGAGAGAGGACGTGAGGGAAAAGAAATCATTGTTCCACATCTTATTATTTCTAGACTTAACGTTTTCTTATTTTTTTTTCAACAACACTGAATAAAATTACTCTATAATTATAATTGAGGAGTGTGTGTGTGTGTGTGTGTGTGTGTGTGTGTGTGTGTGTGTGTGTGTGTGTGTGTGTGTGTGTGTGTTTCTTAAGGAATGGAAATGAGATGAGCAGGAGACATGGAAAAATAGCATTTCCTTCCATTGTGCTGTATGGTTCTCTCTCTCTCTCTCTCTCTCTCTCTCTCTCTCTCTCTCTCTCTCTCTCTCTCTCTCTCTCTCTCTCTCTCTCTCTCTCTCTCTCTCTCTCTCTCTCTAAACGAAGCTAATTTCGGCCATGATAAAACTAATATTTTTTTTTTTTACCTAAGGTTTGTTTACATCGAAGTGTCAAGTTTTGTGGTAAAGTTCAGTGCTGTACTAATAGTGTTGTAAAGTTAACATTCATTAAAAAGAGGTCATGTTTCACTCCTATACTTGAAGATATACACAGAACAAGAATCTCTCCGTGAAATAATTCATTCTGATCGAGAGAGAGAGAGAGAGAGAGAGAGAGAGAGAGAGAGAGAGAGAGAGAGAGAGAGAGAGAGAGAGAGAGAGAGGTATAAAACAATCAATACACAATCGTAAATAAATAAAAAATAAATAAATAAACAAAGAAAATAATTATACAAAAATCTATCTGTTGGTAAATTAGGACATACCTGCTTTAAGAACATCGATTTTTCTTTCACCTGTACCTTATAAAGAACATTATTTTTTCACCTGTAACTTCACCTGCATCAACACCTGTATCATCTGTCTTCCCACGTAGTGCTGCAGTTCTCGGTGTAAAAACAAGGGTGGCCTTTCCAGAGCATTTAAATTTTGAATAAGGTAACATTTTTAAGGAATTGCATCCCACTTCACTCAAACCGGAGCACACCGAATGGAGTCGTGCCGTCTTGAAGTTGTAAATGTCACTGGTTGTGTAGGCGGTCTGTCCTTTGCGTTGAATGATGGTGGTGAGTGTGTTAGGTGACTCTGTTAAATTAGTTTTCAGATGCAGCGTTTGTCTCCCACGTTCTCGAAACTTGAAATTATATGAGGTGGTAGTTTTCGTTTCTCTCTCTCTCTCTCTCTCTCTCTCTCTCTCTCTCTCTCTCTCTCTCTCTCTCTCTCTCTCTCTCTCTCTCTCTCTCTCTCTCTCTCTCTCTCTCTCTCTCTCTGTGTGGTGTGTTTTGAGTTACGTGTGTAAGATGAAAGTGAAATAGTTCGCCGTGGACAGCAGGGAGCAAGTTAAAGAAAATACGACTTGCTGAAGTCAAAAATTTGCTGTATGTGTATATTTTACATTGTTACTTTATTTGTGTTATGAATAAATGCAATTTAAAATGTGAGACTTAGTGAAGCACTGTGAAATATACAGTACAATAGAGGACGGAGAGTTGAACTAAATATGTCGCTGTTAAGCAAAGTTGTTACATGAAATTTGAATATAATATAACGTTAATAAAGTTATTGGAGGAGTAGTTAAAAGTTAATAAAAGAAGAAGGATAATAGTTTGAACAATTGAATTCATGAAATTAGAATATTAATGCATATACGTATATTGCAAATGTCAATAAATTCGCCTGATAAATAAATACAATCTAAAACAGAAACCAGTAACAGAAAATGGAGTCAGGACTGCAGTGACAAAAGGTAATTCATGAAGAGTCGTCGAGCGAAAAGTGAGGATGATGGAAAATGATGTCGAGGCTGAACTGACTAAATACAACTCGTAGAAAACCGTGAAGCAAAGTGTTACGGAAGTGTTACTGCGACGCTTGGAGACTGACGGCCGAGATTGTCTATCAGTGGAGAAAAGGGGCTGGAGCAAGGCCAAGGAAAAAAAAAAAAGGAAAAATGAGAGAAGAACTGCAACAGTATTAGCCACCAGAGAGAGAGAGAGAGAGAGAGAGAGAGAGAGAGAGAGAGAGAGAGAGAGAGAGAGAGAGAGAGAGAGAGAGCACCAGAATAACAGAAAATGCGATGCGAAGATGTTCGTCAAGAGAAGACTCGTCACATGATAAATTCACCTAAGAAATTTGAGTTCACACGTTTTGTTACAGCAAGGAACAGTCTGAGTGCCAAGGAAAAGTGACAGTGTGAGCAGACGGCAAAAATATCACTGTTCTTTTCCCTACGTAAATGTCGGAAATGACCTGGTTGCTAATAATGTGACAGCCATTGTTTGAGTTATTCTGCGTTATTTCACAGAGCAGCAGCTAAAACTACAGTGCTTTTTGATGCATTTTTCCACTCTTAGAATTTTTTTTTGTCCTACAGCCACCTCCAAACATCATACCGGTTAGAAATGCAAAGGCTATTCTTGTAATCCCTTTTTTTTAGTGTCGAATTGTTTTAAATCGCAGGAAGAGGATTAAAAGGTTTCAGATCCTCCACGGCTGCTCTCTCTCTCTCTCTCTCTCTCTCTCTCTCTCTCTCTCTCTCTCTCTCTCTCTCTCTCTCTCTCTCTCTCTCTCTCTCTCTCTCTCTCTCTCTCTCTCTCTCTCTCTCTCTCTCTCTCTCTCTCTCTCTCTCTCAGTGATGTCTTTCAAAATGAGGTTCTAAAATTGCATAACAGAATTTCATTTAGCTAAGAAGCCATTGCGTTCAAATGTCTACCGTGCTGTACGGATCTGACTTTCCTTTTGGTGTGAAGGAGGAGAGAGAGAGAGAGAGGAGAGAGAGAGAGAGAGAGAGAGAGAGAGAGAGAGAGAGAGAGAGAGAGAGAGAGAGAGAGAGAGAGAGAGAGAGAGAGATTTTGAAAGCACGAAAGGGAAATGGACACGTTTTTTTTTGTCTTCACTCGGTGCACAGTGAGGAAATGCGTCTTACATCACAGGTTTTTCATAATTTATCATATTCATCTCGCCATCCACTACCACCACTACCAGTACCAGCACCACTACTGCCAACAACAACAACAACATTATATTCACACAGCCATTCATCCATCCATCCATCCATCCATCCATCTACACACACACAGGACAGGAAGCCGTGCATGACCGAGGGAGAGGGGCAGGGTCGAGAATGGGAGGGGAGAGGGGAGGGGAAGGGAAAGGAGGGGAGAAGGGGTGCATTGATTGACTTGATAGAGTTCAACAAGCGTGACGCCGCAGCAACAAAGGTCATCTGGCACTGCGGATTCATAATTATATTGACACAGACACAACAATGGAAATTAAACATGATAGTGAGAGGTGACAGACAGTGAGGGAAGGTGCACACTTAGACAACAATGCAAATTAAACATGATAATGAGGGATGGATAAAGAGAGAAGGTGAATACTTAGACAACATAGGAAATTGTACATGATGTGACAGACAGTGAGGGAAGGTGCACACTTAGACAACAATGCATGTTAAACATGATAATGAGGGATGGATAGAGAAAGGAGGTGAATACTTAGACAATATAGGAAATTATACAGATGGTAGGTTAATTCAACACTACAAAAAAACTCACTAAAGCAGTTAACAATGAAAAATGAGGTAAAATATAAATCCAATCAGTAGTTTTAGATTGACATAACTTGAATACACAGAAGGCATAGGGAGTAAGACATCGTTAGACTATTAATGGATTGTGGAGGAGGATCACTAAGGAACACAAAAAAAGAACATGCATCAGGGGACCTATTACTAGTAGTTCTATCACGGGGTTACTTGAAGGAGATGGAAGAGGAGGAAGAGGAGAAGGAAAACGGAGAGAGTTGGGGAGGAAGGAAAAAGGACGAAAACGAGGAGGAGGAGGAGGAGGAGGAAGGGGGGAAGAATGAGGAAGAAAAAAAAAAAACGATGACGAGGACGAGGAGGAGAAGAAACTGAAAAAACGTCCTATTTTTGTACCCTGAAATAATCATACTAATAACAAAACCAACAAAACCACACCAGAGAGAGAGAGAGAGAGAGAGAGAGAGAGAGAGAGAGAGAGAGAGAGAGAGAGAGAGAGAGAGAGAATGCTCCTTAGGGCAAAAGATCAGGGTAGGTCGGAGGGAAAATGAAAGTCTGGTGATTGGAGGGAAGAAGAAATGAAAGGCAGACGACGGCTTGATGATGGCGGGAGTGAGGGGAAGATGAACGAGGAGGAGGAGGAGGAGGAGGAGGAGGAGGAGGAGGAGGAGGAGGAGGAGGAGGAGGAGGAGGAGGAGGAGGAGGAGGAGTTTAAAGGAGATAAGAGGAATAGGTAGTGGAAGATAATTCAACTAAGAATATGAAATGAGAGAGAGAGAGAGAGAGAGAGAGAGAGAGAGAGAGAGAGAGAGAGAGAGAGAGAGAGAGAAAGAAAGAAAGAAGAAAGAGGCGGTCATGTATCCTTCTCTTGGGGAACATCTGTCTTTGTTGTCTTCTTTTTCCTCCTCCTCCTCCTCCTCTTCCTCCTGCTCCTCCCTCCCCTTTTCTCATTTTATCCTTTCCTCCATCACTTCCCTATCCCTTAAAAGTCTTTCCTTCAGTCCCACCTTTCTCTATTACATTCCCCTCTATTCTTTTCTTCCATCCAACAGCTTTTCCTTCTTGTATCTTCTTTCCCACCACCAGCTTCCCTTCATTGTGTCCATCCGTTCACTGATAGATAGAATTTAGACGCTTATTGAAGTCTTACAGTTACTTCTATAGTTTTGTAATCTAGGAAGTATAGATTTGACCTATGTTTTCTGTGTGTGTTCATGCAGACATCCTTACTGTACTCATAGTCATCTGCAACTGTAAGTACTCGTGTGTTTTTTGTTTTTTTCAGCATTCTCTTAATTCAATTGTTCTGTAGCTTGGAAAAATGCAAAATTGACCTGTTATTACTTTTTTTGTTTTATTTGTTTCGTTTTCCTTTTTTTTTTGTGTCCATGCTAACATCTTTTAATCTTCTACAACTTAAGACACTCATTTTTTTTTCTTTTTTTTTTTTGCAGGTCTCGTAATCAAGTAATGTTGTAGTTAAGAAAATACAAAATTAATCTCTTTCTCTGTGTCCTTGCTGTCATCTTTACTGTGCTCTTAAGTCAGCTATAGCTTTGAACACTCATTTTTGTCTCCTGAATAGTGTAGTAGGTTAGAAAATACAAAAATTGACGTATTATATCTTTTTCTTGATTCTTGTGCTATTGTCTTCACTGTCTTAGTCTCTCTTTTAGTCACTACAACTTTAGACATTAAGTTTTGTACAACGACCTTTTAAAATAGTGTTGTAAGTTAGAAAATACAAAATTAACCTCTTTTTTTACTGTCAATGCAAATATCTCTTGCTGTGAATGTTAACCCTTTGACTTATTTGGTACATCTTTCATTACCAATCATTCTGAGACGCCTTTACTTGTTCTATAGCCACTTCCAGTCTTTAAACTTATAGGAACTGCAAAATATATTCTTTTCCATCCCCTCTTTCTTGTAGATGCTTAAAAAGATTTCGTGCATTGCTTCTGCTGCTGTTAATTGCTTCCCATCTCTGTGAAAGGGTTAAAGGACAACCGTAGCACTGAACACACGGAACTTAAATTAGCCATACCACTTAAACACTGGAGCAGAAGTGCAATTACCAGGCGTTGCAGGCCGCACATGTGAGAAATTACGGCTTGATTACCTTCATTGTCCTATGTTATTAGCGGGAGCAAAAAAACGGAGGTGAGGGGCACTAATAGTTACTCTCTTGCTTGATTTAAATTTCCTTTCCTCTCCCTAATGCAGATCACGCAGGGCACGTCGCCAAGGTTACAGCAGGGACAGGACACATAGCACACGCGTAGGATCCCTTCTTATCTCTTTTTATTGTCAGGTCTCAGGATTCATACTCGCATATTCACGTGTTTATAGTGAGAAAAGCGTAGACAGATGAGTCATTAGATATTACTTCAGTACTAGAGACAAACTGTGGGGCTCGTAATACCATCAGTAGTTTATCATAGTGTAAACGGAGGTACAGTAGTGGATCTTATTATTTTGAACACGTGCCACATACGAAGTGTAGGATTGGTTTTCCTTAACGCCTTCTGTACTAGAGACTTGGTGGGGATCTTAATATCATAAGTGGTCAGTCAGAAAAGCTTCAACGGAGGTACAGTAGTGGAGTTATTGGATGATTATTTTAAAAGCATAGCAATTGTAGAATTGGTTCTCCATAACGATCTGTATTAGTGACAATTTGCAGACTTCATAAATTTATCTGTTACTAGCCAGAAAAGAGTAAATGGAGGTACTGTAGTGGTGGTGAACAGCTCAACATAATTTTGCAACGTCATCACAACAAACATCACCTTGAACTTAATTAACCTCTAAATGGCATCCGAAATGGCAGAAATTTTTAAGAGACTAGAATAGAGAAATAAGAGAAATTATTGAGCATTCCTTTCTCTTATAATCTCTCACACTCTTTACCTCAAACCACTAACAATTTTCATATAGACTATCATGAAAACCTAATTACAAAACACTCTAAACATCACCACGACAAATATCTTAAACTTACTCTTGTACTGGTATGCAGAATAAAATTAAACTCGAGTCATGGCGCTGAAATGGCGAGCTTGGGAATGTTACTGAGTGGAAGGAGACTCCAGAAAATCTCCTTCACTCGTGTTTAGGAAATGCGTGTCGGGTTGTGATGTGTTGGAGTGAGGCAGTGAGGCAGTGTGGGTTAAGGGCGAGCGTGTAGTGTGTTAGAACTCTGCAACGAGAGGATCGGGTGTCTTGTGGCGCAGAGGATGTGAAGGGGAAACCGGAGAGCGAGAGAAAAAAAAAAAAAAGTAAATGATGGAAACTGGACAGGAGAAGAAAAGGGAATGGAGAAATAGATTGAGTTCTTGGACTTTCTCTCTATTCTTCTCCTCATTGCTCTAACTTTCTCTCTGCTCATGTACCTCTCTCATTTCTCACGTAGAGCGTCATGTCACCTTCAAATTTCGGTGTTTTATTGTTTGTGTTTTATCCATTATTCATTTAACCTTTGCTTAGTTTACCCGAAGCTTTTGATAGAGCAGCATTTTTCAAGCGTGTTCTGTAGTTTTCCATTGCCGGGTTTGGCGCAGAAGAAGAAAAAAGTGCGTCAGAAATAGAGAAGTGAAGCTTACAGGGCGGGGGTGGGGGGGGAGGAACGATTCGGTGACCTGGACGAGGGAGGAGCGAAAAAGATTGTCGATACGTGGGGCAGTGCAGGATAGGTTAAGGCTAGGTCCAGAAAAGCAGAATCTAGAAAACTGCGGTATCTGTAATCTCAGACGTATAATATATGTAAGGTTACCAAGAACTCAACATAGAAAATACATGAACACACTGTAATTGATACCTATGGCTCACAATTAATCGATTGCCAGCAGAAATTCTATATGGTTAAGGAAATGTAAAGCTGAAAGATAGTAACAGAGTGGACAGGATGAATAAGTTAAGTTGGGATTGTGTGGTTGAGATGCTTAAAACTAACATAGAGTAATTTTGAGTCCATACAATATAATGTAATGCAGAGAGACAAAGAAACAAAGCAGAGTGGAATGGGTGAGTGAAATATGTTAGGATTTTGAGGTTGAGATGGTTAAAATTAACATGTATGTCGTATTATACACTAATTTATTTGTCTCTGTGGTTTGGAGCAAGATAAAGAGTACTGGAGTATACTGATCCATGACGACGACCACAGACACTAAAGATATGGTAAAATAAATGGCATAGTTTACATAATACACGTGTGATGAGCAAAGAACAAATATGATTGGGTTTTGTGAATAGAGAAAATGTCATAGTTTACATAATACACGTGTGATGAGGCAAGAACAAATATGGTTGGCTTTTGTGAACACAGATAGAGAGAGACTGACGGAGATGAAGAGCATGTATTGAACTGAGACATGACAGGGTAAAGTGAAGTGGAAAAGGGGTAGGGAAGGGATGAGTTAAGCAGGACTGGAGAGAGAGAGAGAGAGAGAGAGAGAGAGAGAGAGAGAGAGAGAGAGAGAGAGAGAGAGAGAGCGAGAGAGAGAGAGAGAGAGAGAGAGAGGGGGGGGGGGGTGCGTGCATTAGAAACCAGTGAGGCAGGGCGGGAAATGAGAGAGAACTTGATACGAGGACACAACAGGACACAACAGGAGGGGACTAGACTAGAGGGATGGACACTGAGACAGGAGTGTGTAGTATTGATAGAGGCGGGGCAGGGCAGGAAGTGGAATTACAGAGGGGGCGGAGAATGGTGGCAGCGGTAGGACAGGGGGAGTGACTGAGCCCTGGGATTATCTGGCAGTGTTATTACCTATTAAATGGGAATCAACGGAGCCCATTAAAACTTTGGGATTCTATTATCTGAGTTGGAGATTCCGCTTCCAACCTTCGTAATGGTGCCCCTGTTGGCGGAATTTTATGTCGAGTGGTCTGGCGGTGGGTGGAGGCAAGAGAGGCGCGTGTGGAGGATGTGGGTGGAGAATGAGGGTGTGGATATGTTGTAGTGTATGTGAATGTGGATGATGCGTGTTGGAGTGTGTATTCTTAGCATGGGCGGTGGATGTTTGGTAAGGTTGGAGAGTTGAAAGTTTGGATTCAGTTTGTGATATGGATGTGTGGATGGAGCATGAGGGTATGGATGTCGTGTGGATGGTGTGTGTTGGAGTGCGTCTGTATGTGGATGGCGTGTTTTGTAGTATGTCAGTATGGATGGTGTTTTGGAGTGTCTGTGTGTGGATGTCGTGTGGAGTGTATGTCTTCGGCTGATGTGTGTTGGAGTGTGTCTGTGTGTATGGATAGTGTGTTTTGGAGTGTATCTGTGTGTCAAATGGATAGGGGTATGTGGATATAATGCTGGCGGATCATTAGTGTGTGGATGCTGTGTGGAGTGTGCCTGTTTTTTCTTACATTGACATTGGAAGTCTAGTTTAGGATAGAGAGTGGTGTTTTATCTCATTTAACCCTCTAAATGCGGTGGCTGTCCTTGACTCTCATTCAGGCAGAGATTACGTGATTTTACTAAGCTTGACGGGTGTTCTATTCAAATCAATGAGGCGTGTGTTGTGCCAAGAGAATATTTCGATGTAGTAGTATCTAGTTTCCTACGATATCTAGTACTAGATTAATAGGCATAAAGAAACCACCTGGATTTCAAGGGTTAAAGGGAAATGAGAAATAGTAAAAGAAATAAAGCAACACTGAACAAATTATGAAAATAAGTCATCCTTAAGAAAATAAGAAATGGAAATATTAAAGTAACACTGAACAAGTTACGAAAAAAAAAAAATTGAAATAGAGAACACACATAACAAAAAACACATAACACAAGAACACACAAATATAGGACCTTATTGGTTAGCACATGACACACACCCATTTAGCTCTTTCCGGCCTTTAACAAGAGGTGATAAATAACGTAATTTCAGGTCATTAGCGTTACTTAACTAATTTTTACGGTGGGGAACCCGTGCTGCTGTTGGTGCCAGTGAAAATTGTCCCTTGGTGAGGCGATATTAAGAGAAGTACATAAGAGAACAAAGGAAATATTGAAGAATGTGTTGATATGGACTTTATACGTGGTAGGGAGACCGGACAAGGATGAAAGTGGATATAAACGTCCCTTAGAAAAAAAAAAAAAATAATAATAATAATAAAAATGCCCGCTCAGTAAATGATTGATAAAAATAAAAATAAAAAAACTCAAATAAAAGAAGGCAGAAAAGACCTCTAAAACATACATAAAAACACCCAAAACCGCTCAAAATAAAGTCTGGTTAAAAAAAAAAAATCCGCTCAAAAACAGCCCACTCAAAATAGGCGGCTCGAAAAAAGCTTGCTGAAAAACAAAAACGTGTTTAATAAAAGGCCACTAAAAAAAAAAAAAAAATCTTTAAATAAAAAAAATAAGCCCTTAAAAAAAAGTAACACTAAAACCATACAAAAAAAACTATAAAGACAAAAAAATACTGAAACACTAGAAAAAAAAACTCACTAAGAAAAACTCACAAAAAATACAAAAGAAAAGGGTTAAATAAAAAGCGCTCTGCATAAAGGTAACACGCTAAGACTCCCTAAAAGACGAAGGACAGACCCAAACACCCGAACACCTGAACGAAAAATGTGTTTTGAATCTATACTAAGGAACACACTGTAATTCCAAACCCCAGTGTGTGTGTGTGTGTGTGTGTGTGTGTGTGTGTGTGTGTGTGTGTGTGAACCCGAGGCTGCCAATTGTTTTGCGTTAACTTTGTAATGATGTATAGCTCCCGTAATAATGTATAATTAAGGTAATAATGTATAATTGCCATAATGAGATCAATATTTCACGAGCTTATTGGATAATTATTTATGCAGTGATAGATGTGCTGGTTGACTGACTGGCTGACTGGCTGGCTGGGCGCTTAAATTCATCAACCACTGGTAATGAATTCTGTAAGGGAAAGAATGAGACGTGAAGAAGATGATAATGCTAGATTGCTCTCACTTTTTTTTTTCCTTTCTTTCCTTTGTTTTATTTTTTATTCAAGGGAAAGACGAGACATGAATAGAAGAATGCAAGACTGGAATGGATTTTCCTTTTCTTATTTTAATTACTTATTCATCTACCTTTTTTATTCATCTCCCTTTTTTACACAAACTGTCACAGGAAAACAGCTAGTCTAGAAATAACACCGGAAAAAATAAATAAATAATAATATAAATGATTGAACGGGAAACATGAATTCCCAGAAACTTTTGTTTTCTATTTGAGCACTAAAAAGAATCTTAGAGCTTAGGGTTCGTCGTGGGCGCTTATGTTCAGCTTTGGAAACCCTCGCCCGAGGCTTAGAGGGGACCTGGGCCACCGCGAGGGAAATCACGTCACCCGGACACACACACACACACACACACACACACACACACACACACACACACACACACACACACACACACACACACACACACACACAGATCCTTAGCAGAAGTGGGTCACAGCGCTGCACTTCCAAATAGAAACCTTAGGAAGCCCTTGACAAGTTCCTTTGGGTGTTATGGGAACGAGGCCACGGAGGAAGAGGTCACGGAGGGAAAAGGAAACCAGGTCACAAGGGAGAGTGGTCAAAGGAGTGTGTTAATTTAAGTGTGAAATTGTATTAATGGAAGGCGAGGTTGCTGGAGGAGAGGCTTAGGTGTGTTTTAAAGTGTGCGCTGCCTGCAGGAAGGAATTGTGGCGGAGGAAAGCGAGGACAGTGAAATGTGAAGGGAGAGTAAGAGAAAGGGACAGAACGGAAGGGAAGGGAAGATTAGCATGGTTCGGAGGGAGTGGTCTGGTAATGGATTTAAAGAATACACGAAATAAGAACATGAGAACGTAAGGAAAGTCCCGCCTACACATACAGTAAAGAGGAACAGACGAACTGAATACATAAGAACGTAAGAGAAATTGCAAGAAGCTAATTAACCTACACGTAAAAGGAGAATAGACAAAATAATAATATAGGAACGTGAGAAAAGTTAAAAAGAAGCCAATAGATCTACACGTATATAAGAGTACTCGAAATAAGGACATAAGATCAAAAGGAGAGTTCCGAGAAGACAATAGACTTAAAAGTGGCAACCCTCTTATAAAGCATACTTACATAAATCCAACTGTCGTTTATCTAGTCAAAATAACCTTAAGAAAAAAAAGGAAGGTAAAATTTAATGACATGGACAAAAAAGACTGGATAGTTATTCGGAACTATATCGTTGAGAAAAAAAAGAAAAGAACAGGTGAAGGGAATAGGTGAGAAAACGAATTTGGTCACCAGCTTTGAGAGGAAAACTGGCCAGAGGAGAGCAGAAGACCTAGTCAGCAGGGAGAGAGTGAGCAAGCGGTGGAGAAACCAGAAGACTTGCCTGCAGTGTTGTTGGGGAGAGAAGGGTGAGTAGGAAACCTGATACCGGAGCCTGTGATGGTGGGAGAGGAAGGGAGTGAAGGGAGTGGGAGTTGAAGGTGTGAAGGTGGGAGAGGAGTGATTGGGAGGTGAAAGCTATGAAGGTGGGAGAGGGAGGGAAGTGGGAACAGAGTGGTGGATGGGAGCGTGGGAGAGAAAGGGAGTGGGAGTTACTGATTGAGGTGAGGGTGGGAGGAGGAGGGAGTGGGAGTTTGGTAACGGTGAGCGTGGAAGAACAACACTCGTGGTCAGCGTGGAGGAATGATGTTGTGGAGAGAGAGAGAGAGAGAGAGAGAGAGAGAGAGAGAGAGAGAGAGAGAGAGAGAGAGAGAGAGAGAGAGAGAGAGAGAGAGAGAGAGAGAGAGAGGAAGGAGTGGGCGTGCTCAGGGAAGGGAGGCTTAGTGGGGAAAAGAATGAAGCTGTAACTACGATGGCGAGGCTTGACTTGTCTCTCTTTAAGCTGTACATTCGTTCCCCAGATTTTCATATTTTTCCTCGTCGCTTCTGGTCTTCTGGTCAGTGGACGCACTCCGCCAGCCAGACTCAGACTCGCGAGCTTTAAAGATTTCAGGCGAACTGTACGTGGTGACTGACTTGCAACACACACACACACACACACACACACACACACACACACACACACACACACACACACACACACACACACACACACACAGATACACACGAACATAACAACCGAGAGCCGTTTTTAATGAAAGACTATGCACCCAAAACTGTGGAATAGATAACGAATATATGATTTTTGTGTATTAATATGCAATCACACTTTTATTTATTTATTTTTTATTTATTTATTTTATTTTTTTTATACGCTGGAATGTCGCTGGTTTATTTTTCTCTCTAATACTTTGTCTTCCGGTAATGTCAGTTTGATACTCGTGTTGTTCAATATGGATTACCTTGCGAAACGAGTCCAACAACACCTGTGCACTTAGACACCTGTTCCCGTGTCCAGTACTCACCCACCCGCATCCACTCACCTGCTTTCCTTTCACGCTCCAGTACCTGCGTTCATTCACTTCTATTTCACCACTCAAGTCTGGGGTTACATTTCCCTTGTTCTCTCTGGCGTTTTGCTTTCTCGCAAGGGCAATTTTCAAAGACTGCATTTACTATTTAGTTTTTAATACTTGCAACCATTTAAATTCTACCTTTCACCACTCAGATATCTAGTTACACTGACCTTGTTCTCTTAGCATTCTTAAACATTTGTAAGAAATATCTTTAAAGGCTAGAGATATCCTTAGGCATGTTTTTGTGATTAGTTTTGCTGTTGAAAATGCAAAATCCGTGTTAAACCATTCCTAGGACCATTGAAAACACTCTAGAAAACACCAAATATTTTCCATTAAAGCATCATAACTATTTTCAAAGACTACAGAGATAATTAGTGGTATTTTTATGATTGTTTTTCTATTGAAGTTGTAGAATCCTTGTTAAACTGCCTTTGGAATCGTGGAAATCCGTGTTAAACTGTCTCTA